>NC_132992.1:37665000-37965000 GCF_048564905.1 Vicugna pacos | reverse complement strand
TATTGTAGTTTGGATGATTTAGAAATAGTTTGCTTCTTTTATTTTTCCTGTGGGCATTTTTTCTTGCCAACACTTTAAAGATGACAACTGTATCTGTGGCATGGAACTGGATTTTTTAAAGTGCAATTCCATTTTCTATTCTGCAGAAACACCTACCATTTAAATAAAATTACAGTGCTCCTACAAGCAAAAAATAGTCTTTTGTTACCCTTGTATGTTTATGCATATTTTGTTTTTATTTTAACCACAAGAACTTTCCCCAATTTTGGCAGTGCTGATAATCTGCAGATTGTCATTTTTTTCATGACGTGAGTATCAAGCCTTTAAAAAAGAATCTGATGTGTGGCTATCTCTATGTTGCCATTACGTTCTCTTGTATTTTTGAGTGTGTTTTGTTTTGCGATTAGGTCACTTTTGATCTAGTGAATCTTAGAGGAATGTTTGACTTTTGAAAGCAGCGGCTTCAAATTGGCAGCACTTTAACATTGGCTGTTTTACTAAAACCTCACTAAGTGAATTTGAATTATTTTTCCTGTTTAGTTTCCATCATGTCATTGCTTTGTTTGCAAGCTTTGCTGTGTTCTGGTATTTGGGAGTTGGTTGCAAGTTTCCATATAGATAATAAACCTATTCTTTTTGCCTGATTTCTTCAACAATGTCATGTTCTGGCACTCATGACATTTTAACAATTTTCCTGGCTGCTGCTGTTACTGAGACGGTAAAATTATTTCCTTCCCTTTTTTTTTTTTTTTTGACTTAGTTATCATGGACATCAAATTTTAGCATCCTGGTTGAAATTTCACAAGCACAAATTATGCCAAGTTTTGGCCTTGGAAACTTTAGATATTGAATAAAATTTTCTTTTCTACAAAGGAATCACTCATAATAACATTTGAGATAAAACTGGTACGTGAAACATTTGAAATATTACTAATATTTGATAACTACTAAGAAGGTATCTCATCCTGCCCAACTGTATAGGATTACAGTACAAAATTTGGACCTTCTGTCTTTGTAGAAGATATTTTATTTTAATAATATTTAACGTTCTAGTCTATGTTTGAGATTAAAGCTCATTTGTTTGCTAATTTTACTATGACTTAAATCTATAGTATGAAAGTTCAGTTATAATGCCAAATGGCATAAGAATTTTGACATTTTTAAAGTTTTACATTTTTGTATTAGGGTACAATTTTGTGTACTTTGAAGGAACTTTTTGTAATTCATCTCATTAGGGGGAAAACATGATCAGAGCTTAATTGTCCTGATCTGTGACGTGGCGTTGGAGATTAGATATCTTTTTCTTAGAATTAGAATTAAACAAGAGATACCTTTATTTAAAAAAATTTTTTTTAAGGTATACCTTTAGAATGACTTCAGTTAAAATGATTTACCATACCCAGTGTTGGTGAGGATATGAAGGAACTGGAACTCATACGTTGCTGATGGGGGTAAAAAATGGTACAGCCACTCTGGAAAACAGTTTGACAGTTTCGTAAAAAGTAATATCTTCCAGCTATTCCATTCCTGGGTATTTACCCAAGAGAAATCTAATATGCCTTGGTATGGTATGTCCGTACCAAGAATTTTATACAAATACCTAGAATAGCTTTGTCCATATCATTAAGTGAATGTGTAAACAAACTATGGTATATCCATACAATGGAATAACACTTGGCAATAAGAAGAAATGGAGTATTGATATATGGTACAACATAGTATGAAACTCAGAATAATTATACTGAGTGAAAGATGCTGCACACAAAAAAGTAATGAACGATTATGTAATATATTGATTAAGTGATTATGTAATGATTAAATAATGAATGATTCCATTTATAGAACACCTCAGAAAGTGCAATCTAATCTGTTGCCTGGCATCAGAGGGTGGGGAGGAGCTAAGGGAGGGATTACAAAGGCCCATGAGACATGATGCGTGTGTTCCTATCTTAATCAGTTTGGGCTTCTATAATATGATACCGTAGATTGAGTGGCTTAAGCAACAGAAATGTATTTCTCACAGTTCAGGAGACTGGGGAGTTTGAGATCATGGTGCCAGCATGATCAGGCTCTGATGAGAGCCCTCTTCTGGCTTGCACACAGTACCTTCTTGCTGTGTCCTCACATGGTGGAGTGAGGGATCATCTCTTTTGTGTGTCTTCTGATAAGGTCACTGATTCCATTAATAAACACTTCATCCTCATAACTAATTACCTCCCATAGTCCCTCCCTCCTTGTACAATCACACTGGGCATTAGGGCTTCATCAAATGAATTGGAGGGAGGCACAAACATTCAGTTCCATTGCAGTTCCTTTGAGATAAAGCATATACTCGTTACCTTGATTTTGGTGGTGATTTCACTGGTATATTCATATGTCAAAACTTACCAAATCGTGTGCTTTCAATAAGTATCATTTATTGTATGTCAATTACACCTTAGTTAAGCTGTTAAAAAAATAAACGGTAACACGTATGAAAGCACATACTGTGTTGCTTAGGAGATGACAGTCTCACGATGTACGGCATGAAGTTGAAATGATGAAATGATGGGGTGGGAAGAATCAGTTTCACTGCTACTACAAGGAGGAAAGTGGTTAAACAGTAGTTTCTCTTTCAGTGAGAAAATTTCTGTGTATATTTAAGGATTGCTGTATACACTAGTTCTTATTTGCATGTGTGTGTGCACGCGTACGTTCGTTGAATCCTTCCTTGACCTGTTTTAGTCATCAGGTTGTCCACACATGTAAATGACTGCACCAGCAGGTCCTGTGCTCTGCAAGTGACTGCTGAGGCCCAGCTCACTGAGGTGGCCCAGACCGAAGAGAGCTACGTGGCTGAGGAATAGGGGAGATGCAGAAGGGCAGAACTGAACAGGTCAAGGATGCTATATCTCAATAGCTTCATGCAGACTGGAGGAATGAGGGACCTATTTATGAGTGGAACTTCCTGACCTTATTCCTAGCCCTTCTGTTAAATCCTGAGTAGCGCAGTGACTCCCATCTGGATCTCAACATATTTGGAATAGGAGAGCTAGAAATATCCTGGGGAGACACACGCTGTTATAGGCTCTGATGAGCAGAGTCTGTGATGAAGAAATGATAAAGACAATGAAACGAACAGCCATAAATTCTAAAGGCCCTTTGTTGTTTTTCCTTAAACAGTAGACAACATTAGTTGTTCTGATTTTATTCATAAGATATTTTCAACATGCCTGGTCTGAAGGACTAGGAGGATCTTGAGATTTTAATTGTGTAATCATCATCACCATCATCATCATCATCATCATCTGATCAGCAGCAACGGCTGCTATGTTCTGGACCTCAGGCCGAGTGCTTTTCAGACATTTAATTTTCAGAGCAATCTTAGAGAAGACATTCCTGAAAGTCTGTTCTCCCATCCCTCTTCCCCAGATTAAGTCAGAACTTCATTTTATATGGTCTCGTAGCATCCTGTACATCTCTGTGACACTTGTGACTATTGCACTCATATAATGGATTGCATGATTAGTTGATTAATATCTATATTCCCTCTAAAGTGTGAAGCTAGATATGTCTTGTTCATAGCACCTTGTACATACTTAAAGCTTAATACTATTTTCTGAGAGAGTGAATGAATAAAATATCGTAACGTAAGTTTTATGGTATGGCAATAAAGACCCTGTGATACAGTGATTCCAAGTTCTCTGTATAGAGATGTTTAGTCTAGAGATAATTTTAATTTTAAACAATTGAAAACACTGAGCAGAAACATGAGTTATGAGATTAAAAACAAACATAGAGATTGGGAAATTGGGATGTTGTAAATAGGTTAAATCAGAAAAATCCCCTGGGGCTGGCTAGTTCCAGGCACTGTTAATAAGCTCAGTCAATTTATGAATACCTTCACCACTGAGCACATCAGCTTTTTTTTTTTCCAAAAAGCGAAACTAATACCTAGTGGTACTTAAGACATATGAGCAGCATGTTGTTGAACAGATTAGGAATCTACTGTTACATTACAGCTAGCAAAGTAAGTTAATAATTAGGCTGTATCCATCATATATATCTTTTTGTCATAAGATGCTCTCTCGGCCAAGCATGCATCGTTATCAAATACGACTTTCATGATACGTATCTTTAGATGCAACCTCCTTAGATAATGGTTCCAACTAGTTTTCATCCTTACTGTTAAACAGTGAAGAGTTCCCAAACCCAAATATATTCCCCAAACCAAAGACAGCAAAAGGTAATTTAAATATTAAAACTGTTCAAAGGAAAGTTTCGTGGTTATCATTCACCTAATATATATAATTTACCTAATACAAAGTTACATTTTGTATTTTGCTTCAGGACTTTTCTGTTGTTTAGTATTACTCAGAACTCAAGAGAAATCATTAAATAAAATAGACTTCAGGATAAAGCAAATTACCCCAAATGCATTTGTGAATCAGACCAGAACATGTTAGTATAAGTGCTCTTGAAAGCAGAACCCTTGACTAAGACACAGAGAAGCATCAGTAGTGGTCAAAAATGTTCACTAGTACTTTAGAGTATCTTGATACCATCTCTTCTCCTTTGTCCAGAACCTTCTCAAGACATGTAGTTTTTCAGTCTTCAGCTGAACTGAGCATCATGATACACATTCTTAGGAAAGCAAGGTACTCAGGGTACCTTGAGATTTTAGGTACTCAAGGAATATAGGGCATAAAGAGTGTAACATGGACATATTTCTGAATACAACAACCGAATGAATGTTCTTGACAAAAGAAAATTGATTTAATCAAAGGTGAAGACTATAAAATGACCACTTTATAGAAGTGGCAGCAAAGTGGATCACATACCTCAGTGTATTTTCCAGGAATATTCACAGATGACATAGTTGTCTCCTTTTAAGTTCTTTTTAGAAAGAATATGTTGACTGCTCTTTTTAACTCTGTCAGTTTACTTTAGTAAGAGTGTGTTCTCTGATTGTGTTATGGAAGTGTTCCTGTAAACTAAGTCTCTGAGTATGTAACATACAAAGTAAACTTTAAAACATTCCAGCTCTAGCCAAGCACTTTAGGTCCATTGTCATCATATCCCATCTCCCCTTCCACAGTGCCCATCCTCTCTGGTCCTACGCATCCCATTCTCTCCAGCACACGCCACACTAATGACCATCCCTTTGTCATTTCCATGCTCAGTCCTACTTCTGATGCAGTGGAGAAGGTTTTTGGTTTTGTGATTGGTTCTCCCATGAGCTTATTCACATCCTGTTTTTTTAAGCTCCATTCATGTTTCACTTTTTCTGGAAAGTCTTTCCCGTATACTACAGCTCAACTGATCTTTTCCTTCTCTGATCTAATATTTATGGCACATAAAACTTAACCCTTCAGTGTATTAGTTTGTGTCTTTCTGGCTTGAAGTATGAGGTGCTAGGAGTGGGGGCCACAGTGGCTCACTGGTCATAATGGTTGGTTTTCATTAGACACATAGTCCTGAAGTAGTCACTTCGAAATAATTTCCAAGTTGTGTGGATTTGTCTCATAGTCTCATGTCTAGCTTGTGGTCTCTTATCAATTTAGTTCTCTCAAAGTAGGAAAAATCAATTTTAACAGGCAATGGTCAAAACTTGGAGAGAGTTGTTATGTTTCTGTAGAATTAACATACTGGATATGATTGAATTATATAACCTTATATATTTACATTTTTAAAAGGAAGTGGCAAACAGCCCAAATGGCTGTGATGAGTTCAATAGTTTATCAGAAAAATAGATCTGATGGTAACTTATGTGTCACATAGAAGCACATATATATACCTATATAACTCTCTTGAGTTGTCTGTACTCTTGGCAGAAAGATTTATCAAAAAGTATCTTTATTGGTTTTCCAACCATTATTTTAAATCTATTTTAAGCAGTCCAAAAAAACTTAAGATTTTATAAGGACATTTTAACATTTAAGAAATCTTAAGCCACTGAGCACCCCAAAATTGAATTTATTACAACAAAAAATGAGCCAAAATAAGAAGACACTACAAAGTGAAATAAAGAATTCAATCACCAAGATTTCTTTATAATAAAATCTTTTAAGGAAAATTCTTGTTCTCAGTTGTACTTCCCTAGGAATGTGTGAAATCTGAAAATTGTGGGGGTGAACATGCAGGGATAACAAAGAGAAATGGGCACTATTTTTGCAGAAAAGGTGAAAGCTAAGATTTCTGAGAAACCAAATTCTGCAATCTTTGAAGCAGGGAAATGTATTTTAATTTGTTGATCTAATGTGTATAGTCACATAACATTTTATCTTTGACAGAGCTTTGCAACCTATGGGCACTTGTTAAATGACAAGATTGGTATTAAGTAAGTATCAGGGACATTTCAAATGCTAATAGAAGAAAAAATGTATACTCACGCACATAAATCAATGTGAAATATATAATATGTAAGGTTTCATGTATGAAATATGACTTTTAATATGTAACATAATACATATCATTTATTGAGAATTATTTTCTATAATGTACATATTTAATAATGTATTAGCATGAATGTTTATTTAATTCATATATAAATAAGTTTCCTTATGTAACAGTCTATACCACTATTTTCCTATACATTTGTGTATATATATGTGTGCATGGTATGTAATTTCTTTGTTAGTTTCCTTAATATACTGATAGGTTGGGGATTGAGATAATAAATTGCTGCTTTTTTTTCACATAAAGGAAAACATTGGCATGGACTCTTCTTCAAGAAATTTTCACATAAATTCCTGGGAAACTTAGGTATCTCATATTAAAAAAAAAATAAGAGAGAAAAGAGCTCCATATGGAGTGACTCTCTGGGTGTGTCCCTGCAGGATAGACCTGTGGTGCTTTGGTTTTCTCCCGTTGGTGATGTGTGGAGCTCCTGACCTGCATTTCTGCCTTTTTTTTCAGGACTGTTATCTGTTGATGCTTCTGTTATTTCCTGGTATTTGTACAAGTTATTGTAGTGCTTTTAGTTTCCTTCTTAGCAGCTAGCATTTGGCCCAGGTTCAGCATTTTGGGGTGTGGGAAGCAGAAGGACATGTACAGTTCAGGGATTGTAAGTGACTTGGTCTTCCAGATTCAGGACAGTGCATATCATGCTGGTCCTGAGATGTATATAAATAAGGATGGTTGTAATAAGAGGGGGAACATCTTTTAAAACTGGTTTAAAAGACTTTAAAGCATAGCATAATCTAAATTACATATCCTGCCAAAAAAGAAGGCCTTTGAAACTAGTTTCATAATGGGACCATGGAAGGGGAAGACTGATGTTTGAAGACTGTTGTATGGTGTTCCTGGATGATAAAGAGAAAGCAGAGATACTGAAAATTGTTTTGCTTGGATTTTTTTTTTCAGTCAAGGAGAAAGAGCTTCAAACTCTAGAGGTAGAACTAAGCTGGCTAACAGGAATTTGATGTCTTAAGAGATGTGGAAACAGTGAGTGAACCCTGCGATAATGAAAATGTTTTGTCCTGGGTCCAGATTTACTATGCAGGGATCTTGGAAAATCACTAATCATCTTTACAGATTCAAAGAATTAAAGAGTTCTAAGAGGTTATAAATAATTTTGCAGAAGGGTAATAGAAGAATTTATAAATAATCAATTAATAAATTTAATCTCAGACTTAAGCAAAATTTCAAAACAGGTAATGAAACTGTGAACACTTAGAAAAGTAGTAATGATTAATAGGAGATGGTGGGGCATCCAGAATCTGAGGGGAAATCATCCCACACCAATTTGAGTTAAATGAGCGAGACCAGGAGGCTGAGATGCTAATGCCTTAGTAGCCTGTGTAAGCAAACCAGAGCTGTAATGCTTCAAGGCTAAGAAGTCAAAACCTAAGGACAACCAGTCAGCCAGTCATAAACAGCCAACAGCAGCACTTTTCCAAATAAGGCAACTGCTTGTAGCCAATCAAGTAATGTCCTTCTGGGTCTTTCCTATAAAAGTCTTGCCCTAGCTGCTCTGGGTGGAGATCTCCTAAACTGCTTCTGACAGGAAATTGCCCCATTTCAATGGATGTTTGCTGAAATATCTTTGTCTTTCAACTCTTGACGTCTCTTTTCAAACAGTTATTTGATTGAGGATGCAGGGAAGTTTCTGTATGTGGTGAGTCTGGATCATTTTTACAGAATTTCTTTTGATATTCTTACGAAGTAGATGGGATAGTATGGGCTTCATGGAAATGGTTAGCTTAGTTCTTAGTTGTGAAATTAACCTACCAAGGACTGTTGTTGAATGGGTCAGTGTGTCTTCCTGAGGGTGGTTTCTAGTGACGTATTGCAATGTTCTTTCATTGGTTTTACCCCATTCAAAAGGTTATCTGTGACCTGGGTAAAGACTAGAAGGCATATTTGCCAATTCTGTGTTTATCTAATGAGTAGTAAAGGGGAAGAGGGTAGAGCACAGACTTAGGAGTCATACAGACAAGGTACAAATGCTGACTCCAAGGCAAGTTACTTTCAAGTTTTTGGACCCCTATTGCCTTATCTTTAAAATAACAACTAATTTTCTGTGTTACTGATAGTAGCTACTCATCGAATGTTAACTGATTTACCTCTTGGTTAAAAGAATAAAGATAAATATTTCAAGCAACTCAAAAGTTAGTCTATAATTAATGGGATGACATTTATTCTGTATAAGTATAATACTAAACATAACTATTGAAATTAATTACTTACACAAAATATAATTGTTGTGTGTGTGTGTGAGAGAGAAAGAAAGATTCTAAAGGGTTTGCTGATTTTCAGGTAACAGTGTGATATTGCTGACAAAAACAGGCTTTATTCCAGGCTGCATTAAAAAGTTAACATGGTTACAAAGTACCATGTTGAGTTTGAACACTTTATTATGGAAAGGATATTGACAAAATTGAGTTTAGTCCAGTGATGGATCTTGAAACCATATTCTTTGAAAATCAATTGAAGAAACGAAATATATATACGCATGCAGTCATCACCAGATCAAGGAGAAGAATGTTGCCAGTCCTGTCCCAATTACAACCTCTCCCACTCCCTAATTCTTGTCCTTTTCCTTTAGAATTTTACCATGTGTGTGTGTATACCTAAACTGTATTATTTGATCGTACCTGTTTTTGACTTTTATGTAAGTGTAATCATACTATAAGAATTTTAGTGACTGGCTTTTTTTCATTTACTGTAATTATTTATGTTATTGTGTATAATTGTAGTTTACTTATTCTCACTGCTATATACTATTCTGTTGTGTGTCCATACCACATTTTTTAAACATTTTTTATTGAGTTACAGTCATATTACAGTGTTGTGTCAAATTCCAATGTAGAGCACAATTTTTCAGTCATACATGAACATAATTATGTTCATTGTCACATTTTTTTTCGCTGTGAGCTACCACAAGATCTTGTATATATTTCCCTGTGCTATACAGTATAATCTTGTTTATCTATTTTACGTATGCCTGTCAGTATCTACAAATTTTGAACTCCCAGTCTATCCCTTCCTACCTCCCTTGGCAACCACAAGTTTGTATTCTATGTCTATGAGTCTGTTTCTGTTTTGTATTTATGTTCTTTTTTTTTTTTTTTTTTAGATTCCACATATGAGCGATCTCATTTGGTATTTTTCTTGCTCTTTCTGGCTTACTTCACTTAGGATGACATTCTCCAGGGACATCCATGTTGCTGCAAATAACGTTGTTGTCGTTTTTTATGCCTGAATATTATTCCATTGTATAAATATACCACATCTTCTTTATCCAATCATCTGTTGATGGACATTTAGTCTGTTTCCATGTCTTGGCTATTGTAAATAGTGCTGCTAGGCAGAAGACCTAAACAAGCAATTCTCCAAGGAAGAAATACAAATGATCACTAGGCACATGAAAAAATGCTCAATATCACTAATTATTAGAGAAATTCAAATCAAAACTACAATGAGGTTTCACCTCACACCAGTCAGAATGGCCATCATTCAAAAGTCCACAAATGACAAATGCTGGAGAGGCTGTGGAGAAAAGGAAACCCTCCTACACTGCTGGTGGGAATGCAGTTTGGTGCAGCCACTGTGGAAAACAATATGGAGATTCCTCAAAAGACTAGGAATAGACTTACCATAACACCCAGTAATCCCGCTCCTGGGCATATATCCAGAAGGAACCTTACTTCAAAAAGACACCTGCACCCCAATGTTCACACCACATTTTATTTACCCATTCTTCTTTTGGTGGACCTTTGTGTTGTTTCCAGTTTTGGCTGGAAATACTGCTAAGAACGTTATTGTATATGACTTTTGATGTTTCCTGTGCATGAGTTTCTGCAGGATGTATACCTTGGAGTGGAATTCCTATAGCATGCATATTTCTTCAACTTTACTAGAAAAAGGCAAATTCTTTCCAAATTTTTTGTGCTGATTTATATTCCTATCAGAAGGGTATGAAAGTTACTGTTTCTCAATTCTCAAAAATATGTCCCATTTCCAGGCTTCAATACCAAGCAATTGGGAAAGGATGTAATGTCTTTAATTGTGGCTTTATTTTGCACTCCCCTGATTATTAATGAGGTTGAGCACCTTTTCATGTGTTTATTCACAACTTAGATATTCTCTTTTGTGAAGTACCTATATAAATCTTACATAGAATATATCTATATTCTAGATACTAGCCCTTTGTCTATTACATGTATTACAGGTTTTTATCCCATTTGGTGATGGCTTGCCTTTTCTCTTTCTTTATGATGTCTTTAAATGAACGAAAGTACTTTACTTGAATGTTGTCACATTTACTTGTGTTCTGGAACAAAGATGGGCCTTTCTTCTGCCAGGCACTTGGAGGTACTTTGAGTGTAGCACCAACCAAGTTTAAGGCTTGAGTTTCTTTGGATGATCCTCATAATACCAATCACGGCTGCAAATCCATTCTATTTCACTCGTACCCTGAATTTAAGTTGGGGTTGCAAAAGGAATCTATATTTGCTTCTGCCAGGGGGATCTCCTGTTAGACCCCCCACCCTGTGTCAACATGGAACTTTGATTTCAGTTGCCTACTAGTGAGCCCATTAGAACAAGAATTCAGAGCTGTAGGAATTTTGAAATTTGTACTCAAGGAACGGTATCTTCCCAGGCTAGCTTACTTCTCTGGGTTCATGTTTTTCCTTCAGTATTGATCTGATAATTCCTTATTATCTTGTCAGCTCTTTGATGCTTTTCAAGTGATTTATTAAATGAAAAAAGAAAAACTACCCCACATTTTTTAGATTTTTTTCCCCCAGTTGGAGGGGTAGTGGTTTGAAAACCTAGTTCATCATCCCTGCAAATTAGCACTTCTCCAGTGGTTGTTTATCAAGGATATACATCCGAACCAAATAGGGACTTCTTTCTAATCCCCCAAATACATGTGCTTGGGTCCCACCACAGAGGTTCTGATCCAGTGTGTCTGTAAGATAAGACAAGTCTAATTTTAATAGTCTTCCTGGGTGATTCCATTCTGTAGAATGATTGAAGTATTGTAAAAACAGAAGCAATCAGTCTGCCTGCCTATCTACAGAGAAATGATACAGGCTACCCTAATTTATACATTCAAAGAGGGTTAAAATCAACACATTGTAGGAGGGGAGGGTCATTTAAGGTGCCTGGATTGTATGTGGATCTAGGATGAGCAAAATCTAGCAGACAGCATGTCCTAACTGGATCAGAGCTGCTGCAGCCCATTCTCCACTCTGTGCAGATTCTTCAACAGGAAGAATAACAGGGGAAAAGAGAGACTTATTACTTGGTTCCCAGTCCATTGTTTTTTCTGTGGCTCCTGTGAGTTACAAACCAAATTCTCACAGTACTTTGAACATCTGTGGAAGCTTCTGGAACATCTCCCAAGGGTAAATACAGGAGCTACATTTCCTGGCTGTGAAGCTTCTACCTTTTATTCTCTGATCCTTCTACCACCAGGAACACAGACTCAACAATAATCAAAACCCCTCCATTCTTCCTATTGCTAATCGTAATTTACTTTGGAAATACTTCAGTATAGTCAGGAATACACATGTGTGCTCAAGTTTACTTTCCACTTGTAGACATGGTTGGTTATATAAGAGGAACCTTAAGGGGAGTCTGCCATCTAAAGTGGGCACGAAGAACACTTAAAATATTGCCCTGTGAATATGAACCACAAAATTCATTAATTCATGAAATGAGTGTTGGAAATAATTCTCCAGTGGTGAGATGAGGGTAGTTCGTCAGGCTTTACATAGGTACCTCTATTCCTTTGCTTGAAGGGTGTGTAAGAATCTTGCAAGTAGAACAGCTGCATCTTCAGAGTAAAGCTCCTGGGTCGAGAATTCCAGTGGGTCCACTAAGAGGAACATTCTGCTTCTTGATTTTACTAGAAAGTCAGCTGATCCTTCTGAATAGTGAATCTTTAGTGCAAAGTGGTGATTGCAGTGCCTATAAAGTCTAAGAGGGGAGATCAAAAGTCTACAGCAATAGGTGGTATGGCAGTATTTATGCCTGCTTGCTGATGCTTGTTTGAACTCATGGCCAAGTTCAGTCTAGGACTTGTTTTTGTTACAAACAGGTTTTGCTGATTATACTGGGACATTTTTATGTTTATCAAGAGAATTGGACAGTTGTGACAGGCCCAGTTGTTGTAGATCAATTTGTAGCACCTCCTCTTCTTCTGTTTCCCTTTAAGAGCCTCTTTACTTAGGGGAACCCACTTCTCTGCTTACAGGGGGAAGGAGGAGAACTCTTTTCTGTTTTATACAGGAAGACTCCTCTTATTTATTGTATTTCCAGTGCCCCCTTTTCTCACTTGTTGGACTACTGGCTAACGTAATGATGGCAGTGGTGGCATCATCCTGTAACACAGGCAAATTGACAGTAATGGATCAAGCATGAAATCTGAATATGCAGTAGTCTGCAGCTGCGCGAGACTAAGGCAGAGTTTCACCTGTCTCAGCCGATTCTGAGAGCACTCCAGTCTTCTAGAGGAATAACGCAGACTTACGTGTTTTGAGTGCTGTTAATTATCGAACTCAGTCATCCCGACAACCATATGAGTCATGTGTTCTTATTTCCATTTGGTAGATAAGCAGCCCAAGGGTTAAACAATCCCAAGTAGCCTGATGCTTCTGCTTTTGATGCCCTCTTGTGTGGCTTCCAGTAGTATTGATGTTTATTATGATGACTTCAAGTTAATGTTCAGAATTTAAGTTATATTTAACAAAATTTCCTCCTGGAGGCGAGGAAGCATGTTTTCTGTGTCAGAAATATTTTAGTACTGGTTTCTTATAAAATAAGCAGTTAAAATGCTCATGAAACCTGAAACATTAGGAAATGTAGCCAACTGAAGTATGCCTAAGACTTCTGATACTATACAGGTTTTGTTTAGGATAAACTTTTACTGTACAACTACATAAATATAAGCTACTGAAAAATAAACAAGAAACTGACAATTATTAGCATAGCAATATGTGTTACAAAGGATCTAGAAAGACAAAAGAACAAAGTGGAATGACTTGCATGGTAAGGCCAGTAAAATGGAGCTACTAGGTAGTAATCAAGAATGGAAACAACCTAAATGTCCATCGACAGATGACTGAGTAAAGAAGTTGTGGTATATTTATACAGTGGAATACTATTCAGTTATAAAAAATGACAACATAATGCCATTTGCAGCAACATGGATGTCCCTGGAGAATGTCATTCTAAGTGAAGTAAGCCAGAAAGAGAGAGAAAAATACCATATGATATCACTCATATGTGGAATCTAAAAAAAAAAAAAGCCAAATGAACTTAAATATAAAATAGAAACAGACTCACAGACATAGAATACAAACTTGTGGTGCCAGGAGTGAGAGGGGTGCGGAGGGGCAGACTGGGAGTTCGAGATCTGTAGATACTGACAGGTATATATAGAATAGATAAACAAGATTATACTGTATAGCACAGGGAAATATATTCAAGATCGTGTAGTAACTCATGGTGGAAAAGAATATGAAAATGAATATATGTATATTCATGTATGACTGAAAAATTGTGCTGTACACCAGAAATTGACACATTGTAAACTGACTGTAACTCAATTTAAAAAAAGAAAGAAATGATTCACTAATATGCATGTTAACCAACATATTTATTTAGTGTTAAAGGTGAAAAAATTCCAGATGATGAGATCTCGGTGCTACCTTATTGTAAATTTGAAATCCAGAAGCTGTTCTAATGAGCCTCTGTTGCAGGCAGGAGCGAGCTGTGTGTGGTCTCTCATCGGCAAAACTCCGAGATTGTAAGCTAGAACACAGAATAGTTTCTCCACTGTGAAGGCATTTGGGGTTTGCTGAATGGAATGCTGCTTATTGAAAGGAGAATAAGGGAGCTATTGAAAACTGCCATCGTACAAAAATAGTAAACAATGGTTCTTGCCCATTAACTGTACACAATAGTCTCTTACTGAAAACGTTGGGGAGGTCTATGTTTCTAAAGCCTTTGCACATGTTTAGTCAAGGGTCTGGTCGGCCATATTATTTTAACCTTTGACCAGAACCTGAATGTGAGAAGGTTGAAATTAATTTTTATAGATAGAAGATATTTTGCCAGTAACTAACATGCAGTTCCTTAGTCATAAAGAAACTACACGTATAAAACTTTTCTGTATGAGTGCCCTCTTTAAGAGTTTTCACTTAGTGAATTTTGCCACAGTGCACCAGCTTTTCAGTTACGTGAGGTTGGTGCCTCAGGGCACACAATACCAATTTCTACCACTGTGCCTGTGGCTCTTATATTTTCTGTGTGCTTGGTGAGTTCTTGTATTTCTTGCATCAAAGTGCAGTGCTATACATGTTAATAGAAGCCGTCCCTTTTGTCCTAAAATGACTCCCAAACTGATTCTGAGTATCACTAAATCGTGCAGCCTTCAGATTGCTATCAGAAAGCAAAGGACTAGAATGCAGTTGCTTCCTTGTCTGTAGTGGCTTCTGGAATGTTTATATTTTTATGTTAGTGTTAGGCCAGTGTTTAAAGTTACCTAAGGGGTGGAGATGCTTAACACATTTTAATGATGTGACCAGTTAATGACTGAGCTTGCCTTCATAATAATAGAAAGAGGGCTATTTTTAAATTAAGTAGAATCCATTACATGGGCCCTGTGCTTTCCATACACCTAGTGATTCACATGTTCTTTTGGATGAATTCCATGCGCAACTACATAGTCTCAATGACTTCTATCTTCTTTCATTTCATTTCTTTTGTTTTCTTTTCTTTTTGTTTGCATGAAATCATCTCACTGGCATCTTCCACCCTCACTGCCTTGGCACCCAATCTCAATATTGTGTGCTAACTACAGTGATGGAGCCCACAAAACCCAGCATAGTTACAGCAGTCTCCTTAGACTAGAGAACCCTGTGATGGTTAAGACCGAATTGACGACATACGACTAATGAACACCATCTGTAAAGTGTTGAGATACTGTTGCTCTGGAGTACAGCTTTATTTTTATATATGAAAGTTTGTAAGTTGAGAGTTTGTATGTATAGGAACTCTTGTATTTAAAATTTATTTCTATTCTAAGTGAATATGCTTTTGTCACGTGAGTATGATTACAGTGTGGAAAAAAATTGTGCGACAAGAGCATTCTTTTCTTCAAGAGTGATCGATTAAGATCCCCAGATTAGCAAGCTCTCCATCTGAAGAGGGAGGCTTCTCTAGGTCCCAACTTTGGATTTCTTGGGGAGGATGGGCCTTATGTGGCCAGATCTTCTAATATTTGAGAAGAAATCAGAAGTGATGTGACACCGTCCAGTTTTAAAATGCTGGTCAACAGAATAGAGTATGGACTAAATCCACCACCTTGGTAGAATTGACCTCTTTGAAATCTCAGTTGGGGAATTGGCTCTTTTGCAAATATGATATAAGTAAGCCCTGATATTGCAGTGGAACTTCTCCAGTTAATATATTTGCTAACTGTCTGCATCTGTGGAAAAAGAAGTTAAGTAAGCCCTTCTGACCCTTTTTTCCTTGGCTCCCTCAGAGAGAGAACAGGCTTTTATTAACAAGAAGTGCCTGAGGTCTTTGACCTCCTGCTGAACCCCCAGCCATCTCTGGAAGTTTTACTTCCGTGGTTTGCTGGGTCACAGGGGTTTTGAAGACTCTCGCTGCAGCCATCTTGAAGTCAAGTCTGCACAGCTGCTAAGGTTTGGCTCACTCTCACTGCTGCTAATTATTTCTCTTTCTGCTTTCTGTGGCCATCACTTCCCTCTTCTTCCACATTGTTCACTTTGCTCATTGAAGTATCTTATTTTTTCTCTTTCTCCTTTCCATGCTTTTATCCTCCTCTCTTGGTAAGAAGAGACTTTTATTTACATTGTAGGAAACTATAATTTTGGCAGAAAATTACTAGCTTCTGAGCAGTGTAGTCAGAGAGACAGGCACACCCAGGAAGCAAAGCTTGCATCCTGGTGTTTCATCCTCCTGAGAACAATTCTTCATCTTCTCCTCTATGTCTCCTCTTCCTCCTGTATTCCCAATTTTGGAGAATATCAGCATGAACTATCTGGTGGGTGAATCCCCGGATCTGAAAGTTGTCCTGTCCCCGCCATTTCCCTGTGCACACATCCCCTCTATGGCGGAGCTGCTGTCCTTCACGCTGTCCCCACTGCTCTGCCTTTAGAGTGGCTCTCAGCACTCCCTGTGTGGACTGCAACCACTCCTACTCACTCCCTTTACGCCAGTCCATGGAAAGCCTCACTTATAATTATATGTGTCTCTGTTGAAAAAAAAATCACTCTTTTGTACCCACCTTAAAACAAAAAGCTCTTGTTGTAGCAATCAAGGACTTTTCCCTGCCTGCCTCTCCTGCCATTTCCCTGAAGTACAATTTGTTACAGCCATATTCAGCCATTAGTCATTCTCAGGGAGTGTTGGATATTTGCCCCTGTCCTCCTCTCTGCCCAGCCACACCTCATACTTTAAAACTCAGCTAAGATGACACTTCTGCCTCATAGCCTTCAGGTGGGCTAGGTACCCCACATCCCTGCATTTAGCTTGATCACTGTATAAATACTGCCTGGTGCTCCACTCTCCCACTGAACTGTGAGCTCCGTGAAAGCAAGAAATCTTTCATTCCAGCATCCTTAAGGTTTAGTGCGATTCTTGACTCTATGGCCAGGCGCTGTGTTAAAAACCAAAGAATGGTGAGACAGCTCACAGACTTGTTATTTATTCCTTCAAGACATGGAGCTGTTGCAGTTTACGAGCAATATGACGTGTAGATCTTTAGTAAGACTTATGCAACTGATTCATTTATCCCCTATCTTATAATTATTATTATTTTATATAGTTAAAAACTCTGAGTTAAAATTAAATGATTTTTAGTCTTTTATTTATGCAGACAAATCAATCAAAAATTAAAAACATGAAGTTTATATGACATAAGGGCACTGTGGTGTGAATGTTTGTGTCCTGAAATTCATATGAAATGCTAACACCCAGTGTGAAAGTGGGGCCTTTGGGAGGTGCTTACATCATGAGGGTGGAGCTCTCATGAATGGGATTAGTGCTCTCTAAAAGAGACCCCACAGAGCTCCCTAGCCTCTTCCACCACGTGAGGGAAACGTGGGGGGGGGGGAGTCTACAACCCGCAAGACAGCCCTCACCCGATCATGCTGGCACTCTGATCTCAAACTTTCAGAACTGTGTGAAGTACCTGTGTATTGTTTATAAACCATGCAACCTGAATAGACTAAGACAAAGGGACCGCAGAGTCAAATAGTCTAATCTCCTAGAGAGCATTCAAGTTAAAAGAGACATTGCAATTGGTCCTTAGCTATTCTGCCCTTTTTGTGAAATTCAAGAACAGCTGCCTCAAAGGGCTGATGATAAGTCCTGAGCTTATCACGTAGTTTCTGAAATACCCTATCTCCCAAGTCTGGCACTACTGCTGTGGTTTTGCCCCTGTATAGGTTCACAGAGCTTTGTCTGCAGACCTCAAACTTTCTAATTATGTGGTGAAGACTTTATAGTCTGCATTGGAGGCAGGACCAATGGTGTAATTCCTGAAATCACATGAGTATTCAGTATCCACACTTGCTCTATTTCTGTCAAGGACAGAATAAAGGACAGACATTGGACAGTTTTGGTGGAAGTTTTGTCTTGCTTTATTTTAAAGTGATTTTCCAAAGAACTGTCTATGCTGTTAGTTTTTTTTTTTTAATTTGTAAACATTGCTTTTATTCTTGAAAAATTGATTGGTAAGATACCACACGCATATTTTCAAATTCTACCAAAAAAATCCTCTAACTCTTGAATATACCTTTATACCTTTATCAATGAGTAAATTTTGATTTAAAAACATAGAAAGGCTTTATACACATTACAGAGAAAGAACACTTCAAACAGACTTTGGCAGCATGTGTCATTGTTTCTAAATGTAAAGTTTTTAAACATAGCTTGGTACAACAGTTTGTTACAGTTAAAATTCAGTTTGTGTCACTTTTAGAAATCTAAACATTGTTTCTCTGTCATATGTCTTTGAAATGATATCATATGTTCTGGAAACTCAACAGGGGGTATTGAGAGTGCCAGAACCTACTAGAGGAAAAAATGCATATGTATAACCACTATAGATATAGATATGATTATACATAAGTATTTTTTTTCCTTCTTTCTCATTAGGTTTATGAACAGTAATGTCACAACTGGGGACTAACTAGGAAAATTGAGTGACAAACGTGTGTTATAATTGGTAAATCTCCATTTTATCTGCAGATCTCTGACACTGTGACCTGGGCAGTGTGGGGCTATACTGATGGAGTGGGAGAGCTAAAGAGAAAGCTTGGTTGTTTGCAGAGTCAAAAGAAAGCTGAGTTCTGAGAGTGAGATGAAGGCTCCTGCCTCAGGAGGCTCCATTC
This sequence comes from Vicugna pacos, assembly GCF_048564905.1. NCBI lineage: Eukaryota > Metazoa > Chordata > Mammalia > Artiodactyla > Camelidae > Vicugna > Vicugna pacos. The sequence goes on along the minus strand of NC_132992.1, from coordinate 37,946,140 downwards.
AGCACCCCTGAGAGCAAGCAGGAAAGGTGGGCTCAGGATACCACAGCAAAAACCCCAGCATCAACAGTTTCCCTCAGGCAACATTTTCAGGGGCAGGAGGTCAGTAATCCACCAAGAACCAAGGAAGATCCAACTTTACAGGACAAGGTATTAAGACCAAATTTTTAGGAACCTTGTGATTACAAATGTCAGAAACTGGTTGAGAAATGTTTTCTTGAGGAACTCCTGGCGCACCAGACTGTACTGACCATGGGCAGATTTGGTTTATCCAGGACTCAGTCTCACCAGGGGTTATCTCTAGGCTTTGCTGGCCCACATGTGGCTGCAACTATGCAGCCTCTGAAGTTCAGCCTCCTCCCTTGGAATTCCATGCCTCATATTCTTACGCTACTAAGCTAGGCAATGAAGAGCTTTGTTTTTCCACTCTTCACAGAAAAGTTCTGGGTTTTCTGTCTGGGCTAATTAAGGTAATAAACCTAATCTCTACACCACTCATGACAAAGGCAACAGATTTTGCAGGTGGGTAGGTTTAAAATACATGGCCCATCTCTAGAGCTGCGGGTAGGGTCGCTTCTCCAAAGTATGTCTGATTTGTAAACTTAGATGAAATTACTCCATTTCTAAAAAGATATAAAATGCTCCCATTGGCACAAGATGCAGTAAAGGGTTATAATTCATCAGTTAACCATTCAAAACACGTAACCTAGGATCGAGTGGCTTTATGAGTTAATTGTACTCAACTTTTAAGGAACTCTAATTCCTATTCTTGAAAGTTATTTAGAAAAGTGAAAATGAGAAAAATCTCCCACTCATTTAATGAGGCCAGTGTAATCTTTAAAGCCCAATGAGCACAATAGAGAAAAGATCACATAGGCCTGTTTTTCCAAAGATGATAGATACCACAATCCACACAAAGTAGAACTTTAGTTAAGCAGATCCTATGGTGTATTACAAACAATGTATCATGATCAAGTAGGGCTTGTTACTTGATATTTAAAAAAAATGTCAGAATAATTAATCATACTATTAAATCAAAGGAGAAATAAAATCAAATGAACTTTATTGATCTCAGGAGGGCATTTATGGTTCAACACTTGTTTATAAAAACTGTATCTGTATTTTGGGGTACAGATGTCCTCAAATTCTTGCACTGTACATGAGGAGGCCTGTATCAGCATATCCACTGCAGCATTGTTTGTGGGGACGATGAGTTCGTAGAAGTATGGGTGTCATCATTAGAAAAGTGGGACGTAGATTATAGTGGATCTCAAGTAACATTATGCAACAAGTAGAAACTATGGGTTTAATTTGCATATAGCAACATGGATACATCTCATAAGCAAAAAAAGGAATAAGATATGTTGCATAACACTATTTATGTACATCAAAATATATGCATATATGAACAAACTAAAGATACCCATGAAACAGTATGATGGCTTTCCCTGGGCTGGAGAGAGTAAAGGAAGTAAGTTGTAGGAATAAAAGAGAGAGAAAGGGAAAAAAAGACATATCCTAAGGGAAGCGGGAAGCAGGAAGCAGAGATATTCTGTCTGGCCAGAAATGGCAAGTATCTACTGTCTCAGAATGTCCAAGAGGTCAGGACATCAAAAGTAGACGCTAGTAGTCAGACTATGAGAGAATACTGTGTGCACACCAACCAAAAGCAGAGTGTTGCCTTCCTTTACAGTTACTGTCAAATTAAGGGCCCTCCAAGGACCTGGGTCTCCCAAATATGGAGAAAATGGTTAGCTACCTAAATTTAGGGAGATGATTTGGCAGACATTTGCAGAATGGATTCTAAAATACCATGGTACAGTAAACCAGAAACTAATCATGTAACATGAAGAAGTTTTTCCCTAGCTCTGATAAAATTAGTTTCATTGTTTGTTTGTTTCTTTCTTTCTGTCTGTCTGTCTGTCTGTCTGACTCTTTTTTGTTCTTCCTGTTTCTTTTATATGCCTGTTAATTTTTTCTATTCCACCATTCAAATTTCTCGGCCCTGTCCTATCAGTTTTTTTTCAACACATCAACTTGCTGTTTTTCATTTTTTTTCTCTCTATATTTGAAAAAAAAAAAGACTGTCTTGTTATTTCTCTTTCTACATTTTTTTCCTGTTCCAAACTGTCATATAGGCTCCGTCCCCATCTCTTTCTACTAAGAGGTTGTTTTTCCTCAGCCTGCAGATCTATCCTGCACACCTCCCACACTGTGTTCCTAATGTGACTTTGGGAGGAAAATGGTAGGAGGGAATAAACTACTGGGTTCCTTGATCTTATTTTCATGCACACATTTTAGCAATAGAAAGTAAAGGTTGTGAAAAAACCCAGGAAATCAGAAAAGTTCATTTCTAAATATACTCCTTTTTAGGTATTTTTTTTATACTGTAGGTTGTTCTTTGATGATTTCACACAAATGAAAAAAATTAAATTTAATTGCTGTATGAACTAACATCATTTATTGACCTTTGACCTTGTGTTAAGTTGATGATGTCCTCACGGATCCTGAGAAATGAGGCCCAAATAAGAAATTGTTACCTAGTTCCTGTTTCTAATTGATGCAAACATTTCTACGAGCATGGAGATCTCTCTCTCTCTCTCTCTCTCTCTCTCTCTAACATTTTTTAAAAATGACTGTTCACTCCTAGGGAGGAATACAAACGAAAAGTTCACCTCCCCACCCTACCTCCTACTATTATTCTAGTTTTCCCTGTAGGTTTATAAGGAAGTTGCAACCTACTTTCACTGATTAGGTCATCCTTTTCCTGTAGAGCTGAGCAGAATTCTCTTGTGGATAATAATTTATTATCTTTTATTATAATGGAGAGCTGGAAGAATCTCATTTCTGTTTCAGTCTTTGGGAGTTTAGGGACAAGGTGGCCTATATCTCATACTCATAGCGTACTGATAAATATTTAACATGCAACCCTCTGAAGACAATTTGTTATACATTTTACTGCTATTAAAGGTGTTGTAGCATATAATTTACAAATAACAATAAAGTATACAGTACCTTTATTATAAATTCCATATAGCCAATTATATCTCATGGAATCATTTTGTCTTTTTTTTTTTTCCTGGAAACTCGTATCCTGTGGATGCAACCTGTGGTTGCAAATGATGAATAAGTATAGTTCTGACAAGACCGTTGGTTTAAAATTTTGTTTATGTGAACAAGTAAGATCAAAATGAAACAACAGAGTTGGATGTCAGAATCTCACATGCTCATCGGTGACATAAATGAGTTCTTTGCTGAGTTGAACAGTGGTTTTGAATACTGGAAGAAAGTTACCTGTCTGTGTGTATGTATGTGTGTGTGTATGTGTGTGCTGTTCACATGGCAGTGTCAGGGTTCAAGGGCAGCAAGAGAGGACAAAGTCTAATCTAGAGAGATTGATTCATGTTTGCTTATATCCTGTTGGGACAAAGCAAGTCACATGGCCAATCTCAGAGTCAGAGTAAGAGGGCACTAAAAATTCAGAGTAACTGAATGAAACAGGGAAGGAAATAATTGCTGACCATTTTTATTTATTCATTCTATCATAGATGCCTTCATCTCCATCACAGAAAACCCACAGATCAATATTAAACTATGAAGACTTGTAAATGTACTTAACGTCGAGTTTGTGGGTACAAGTTTCTAGGGCCCCTTCTACTGCTCCATAGTATCTGGTTGGAGGGATGGTATCTCTGTGATTCCCTTGGCTTTATCCTCTTGGTTGTAAGATAGCTACCTACATTCTAGAGTCGTTGCCTTACAAAATTTTGAATAAAGGCAGAAGATATCTGAGGTGTCAGGGCAGGGAGAGAGCTTAATTTACATGCCTCATTCTTTTATTGGGAGGGAAAAAGTGTTCCCAGAAGCAGCCAGTAGACTGCCCTTTGTGTTCACCAGCCAGAATTAGATCACATGAACTCCCCTAGCTTTGGAGGCTGAGAGCAATTTTCAGGCTTTTTCCAAAAAGGGATGAGAAGAGCTGAGAGATAGTTATGTGACTGAACAGGACTCAGTAGTATCCTAGGATACTGTAACTGAGGAAAAGTTAAGTTGGCGTCCCCTCTCATGTCCTTGTATCACTCAGCTCAAGGATTAGAGGCACAGCAGAGTCCAGTTTACATAGCTTGGGTCATGTCATCACCCCTTTTCCAGAGGAGGAGATGAAATGTTCCTTCTTTGTACATCCAGTGGACCAAAGAAGGAAGAGTAACGCCCATTGCTAAAAAGGGAAATGCCCTTTCCCAAGAGAGGAATGGATATAGAATGACAAAAACCACTACACCACTGCCACAGCACATTATGGAGGACAGGTGTTTTGATGCATGTTTTGGTCTGACTGCAAGTATCTTCCGTGCTTCATTGCATACTCTCCTGACACAAAGTGTGTGATCTGAAGTTATGGTAAGCTAAATAAATGTTAAAATAATTTTGTCACAGATTTGCTTTGCTAGAATGAACTGATTACTTCACTGGGCTTTCCTTGGTCCACGTTTGTTAGAATACTGATCATACCTCTGAGGGCGCCTCCTAATGACCCATGATGCAGTGACTTGTTCCAGACAGTACAAGGACAAGGTACTAACTCCTTTGGAAGTTCCACAGATTCTGTCTTGTGATACCTCTTTTATTGTGATTTTGAATGCAGTTTTCTATTATTTTTGCTGTGTAACTTTTTGTGTCTGTATGGTGTATATCTCCAACTAATTTTTGCCAGCAACTAATAATATTTTCTTTAATGCAACTTTGCACCTGGTAGAAAGAAAATAAATACTGGATCTATAATTAAATAAGGGTTTAGAGGTACAGGGTTTCATCTTTCAGTGACTGATTTGATATCATCTCCTTGTCTCATTTATTAATACCAAGTATAATGTTGATCATTTGTTTCACTTTACTATATGCCAAGCCCTGTTCTGATGACTTTACAGATGGCCACATGATTTATTTGCACACAGGTAAGGAAGGTGACACCAAGCATGGGTCAGTAATTGAGCTAAATGGGCCTGACCTGTTCTTCCTGACCCCAGCTGTGTTCCTGACCCCGTGGTTCCATCTCGGTGCTGGTGACTGTACTGTGGCGGAGGAAGCACTCCAGAGATGTTCGTAGGATATGAGTCCCCAGAGGAGTGACCCTTCTGTACCATCCCAACATGGACACATATACACACAGGAAGACATCGCTGGCATATACTCCGACCTGAATAGGCTTATAATTCTGTCTTGGAAGGCAGATCACAACCCGCAGCCTGGTTCTTGCCTGTCTGTCTCTATAATTGCCTGCTGACACACCTCCATTTTTCTCTCCTCCTTTCCTGCGTATTTGAAGAATGGCGCTACAGCCTGGCACATAACGTGGTCTGAGCTGGCTGGCTGGAGGGTGGGAGAAGAGATAGCAAATGTAGTACTTGGAAGAGAACAGCAGAACTAAGTCCTCATGTTATACAATAGCTTTTCCCCTTCTTAATTACGAAGGGATTACATGTATGTAGTGGAAAGTTTGAAAAATGGGAGAAAGCATAAAAGATAATACAGTCTTTCACAGTCCTACCCCTAGATATGTCTCCAGTTAATGTTTTTGGATTCTCTTCAAATTCTTTTTCTATGAATGCATTTATTTTTAACAAAATAAGGGCTCCATTGTCTATACTGTTTTATAATCTTCTTTTTCACTCACTGCAGCATCGTGACAAATTTCTCACAACGCTGAAGATTTCCCTTCCCACTATCCATTCATTTGTTCATTTATTCAGAACATATTTATTGAGAAATTCATGTATAATTGACATTGGATTTTGAAGGTGGCATAGTAGTACATTAACATGATTCATCTTAACTTATTCTTTGATTTTATGTTGATGGCTATTAATTAAATCAGTAGACAGATTTGAATTGAGCACCTGTTGTCTACCTGGCACATTCCAGGTGCTGAGGATATAGCAGCGAATGATGCAGATGAGACCCCTGTTCCCTGGAAGTCTGCCCTGAGGGGAGCAGTAGTCAGAGTCTATAGAAATACATGCACAGGAAGGGTGAGAGCCTATATGGGATCTGTTTCCATCAGATTTCCATCTCTGATATTTGTCAAAAGTTTTGGTTCACTGATGGCTCTTTCCACTCCCATATTCAGTGATAATACAGATTAAATTCTCTTTGTACTTTACTGTTTTTTCAGTAGGATTTGTGGGAATGAAATATTAATGTTTATGTTTCATTTTCCATCTTGAACCAGAAGGCTTCTTGGCTTAACTGATTAGAAAGGTCTTTCCCAGTCAGATCCATATACTCTTATATTTCTTTCTGATTTATTTATTTAACTATTTGTTTTATGTTCAATTCCTCTAGCATGCATTTTGGTTGGGATAGAGATTTCAGTTTATTTTCCTCCAAATACTTTGAAACCCCAAATCATAGCATATCATATGTATTCAGTAAGTTACAGCTGTGACTCTAATTATTAAAAGAATCAGAATATTTTCTTTTCATATTTTCTGTTGGGAAATGTTTCAAATAGTAATTCTCTAGCTGGATTACACAGTACCTGTAGACATGTTATGTGAAGTATTCAGAGTAGTTTTGGTATATGTGTTTAAGAAGAGTTGTAGTTTTTAAATTGTAATTCTTTAGAGCTACTTACATTGAAATTTTTTAAAGTATATTGGCTGTGGGAACTTACAGAATGGACTGGGAAAATTATTCCAGAGAAGTAGTGAAATAAAACCATAGGCAAAACCATGTCAATTCACAAGTTTATGAAATATATTAATAATAGTTAGCTCTATATTTGTTAACATTTCAGTAATGTTCTTCAAATCAGTAAAGTGAGTCATTTCATAATGGAGAAAGAAAATTATATTCTAAAGTAGGTGTCAAAATAGCTTGTTCTTCATAGCTCTGAAATAAATGAAAAATTTTTTCAGCAAATAATGAGGGGGATTAGCATGAAGATATGCTATTTATAGAGCATCCATTCAACAACTGATTATTGACCGTCTGCTCTGAGCCTGGCCTTGTCCTGGGTACTGGGGTGTGGCAATGAACCAGACACAGTGCTCAAATGAGGTCACATCTTAATATATATATATATATATATGTATGTATTTTATTGAAGTATAGTCAATTACAATGTGTCAATTTCTGGTGTACGGCATAATGTCCCATTGATGTGTATTCATTTTCATTAAAGGTTATTACAAGATGTTGAATATAGTTCTCTGTACTATACAGAAGAAATTTGTTTTTATCTATTTTTATATATAGTGGTTATTTGCAAATCTGACTCCCAAATTTATCCCTTCCTACCCCTTTTCCCCCCATAACCATAAGATTGTTTACTATGTCTGCAAGTCTGTTTCTGTTTTGTAGATGAATTCATTAGTGTCCTCTTTTTCTTTTCATGGTCTTCTTTTTTTTTTTTTTTAAGATTCCATGTATGAGTGATAATCATATGGTATTTTTCTTTCTCTTTCTGGCTTACTTCACTTAGAAAGATGATCTCTAGGTTCATCCATTTGTTGCAAATGGCATTATTTCATTCTTTTTATGGCTGAGTAGTATTCCACTATATATATACACCACAACTTATTTATTGAGTCATCTGTTGATGGACATTTAGGTTGCTTCCATGTCTTGGCTATTGTATATAGTGCTGCTATAAACATTGAGGTGCATGTATCTTTTTAAATTAGAGTTCCTTCTGGATATATGCCCAGGAATGGGATTGCTGCATCATATGGTAAGTCTATTTTTAATTTTTTGAGGAATCTCTATACTGTTTTCCATAATGGCTGCACCAAACTACGTTCCCACCAGCAGTGTAGGAGGGTTCCCATTTCTCCACACTCTCTGTAGCATTTATCATTTGTGGACTTTTGAATGATGGCCATTCTGACTGGTGTGAGGTGATTGATATCTCCTTGTAGTTTTGATTTGCATTTCTTTGATAATTAGCAATATTGAACATTTTTTCATGTACCTATTTGCCATTTGTATGTCTTCTTTGGAGAATTGCTTGTTTAGGTCTTCTAACCATTTTTGGATTGGGTTGCTTGTTTTTTCTTTATTGAGTTATATGAACTGTTTATATATTCTGGAAATTAAACTTTTGTCAGTTGCATATTTTGCAAATATTTTCTCCCATTCTGTAGGTTGTCACTTAAATGTTGTCACATTTTAGTGATCAGAGACATGCTATACATGTATACGGTGAGATATATTTGAGCAGATACCAGAATCAGTTGAAGGTGAGTGCCAGTGGATTGTTAGGTGGAAGAGTGTTTCAGGCAAAGGGAACAGCAAGAGTGAAGACCATGAGGCCAGCCACATTGGTGACTGAGGGGAGAGTGGTAGTTGATAAGTGAGAAAGGTGAGTCAAGGTCTTGTGGTTATCTATTGATTTTGTGAATCAGCAATTCAATTTTCCTTGCTTAATCTGAAGTTTTACACAGGTGATAAGTCAACTGAGAAAATGCCCATAGTGACACAAAAAGGAGAATTAGGCCCTGGAGGCCTGGAGTTTCTATATCAGGGAAATATGCCTCTTCGGTGTGAGCAGGCTGCCAAAGTCATAGTAAACATTTGAGTGTTCAAATGTGTCTGGGCTGTAACCTCTGCAGGGAAAGGAAATCCTGATTTCTAAAAATAAAGACTGTTCTTATTTTAAGAACCAAAGGGAAACAGATTGTCCCAGTAAATACAGGTCATTGACATGCTTTAATTGTGGAATTAGAATATGAACAGAGATCATCACTTTAAGTCCATGGATTGCTCTGTACCATTTCTTAAAATGTCTCTGGATAGATTTTATAACATCCATTGAAAAGTCATGAATTTGTTTTCAGTACTGATAGGTTGGTACTGTTAAAGAAAAATGAAATAATAGTTAACAAATTCCTCTAAAACTTTTGTGATGTGAAATAGCTCTCTTTGTTGTGACTTGCTTGTTCATGCATTCAGTACTACATATGGAGCACATATAATGTACCAGACATTATTCTAGACCCTTGAGGTATAATAATGAATAAAATGGAAAAAGCCTCTTTTCTAATTGTGAAGCAGATAATTTTTTTAAAATGAAGATAGATGCATTATATAACTTCAGGTAGTGATGACTTTTCTGAAGCAGAAGGAGGCAGGATAGCAGAAATGAGACAGGAGCTGTTACTTCACGTAGGGTGGTCAGGGAAAGCCTCGCTGAGGAGGGGACACTTGAGCAACATGGAGGAACTGATCACGTGACTATCATGGAAAGGAGCATTTCAAGCAGGAGGAGAAGGCAGGTACAAAAGCTGTGATGAAGAGCTGTATATGATTTATTTGAAGAACAGCAGTTGGGCCAGGGTGGAGGAAGAGCAGTAGAAGATGAGGGCAGAGAAGTAAGAGCTGGGGTAAGAGCCAAGTGGGTTCTGGTTCCCACTGTGTGGTGATTCTAAGCATGAAGGGAAGTCATCAGGCGGCTTTGATCTGATGCACATTTTTAAAAGATGACTCCAGTTCCTGTGTGTAGAACAGATTTTGGGTCTAGAGTGGAGCAGGTGACTTGAGCAGGTGTTGGGGTTTGGGTGAGAGATGGATTAGGGAGATGGCAGTGGACATGGATAGCATTTTTACATTTGGAGTCTATTGTACTTTTTTGCAGAGCTAATAGGATTTGTTGATGGATTACATATGAAGTGAGAGAGAAAGAGAAAATTTAAATATGATTCTAAGGTTTTTGACCCGATAACTGGATGTTGGTGCCATTTCTTCAGGTGGGGAGCAGTGGGCAGAGGGTGGTACTCAGGAGTTGGGTTGTGAACATGTTAGCGTGAACACCTCATAGATGGAGCTACACAGAGATGCTGAGTGTCCTTACATAGATGGGCCTATGTTTCAGGGGAAAGCTCTTAGAAAGAGAGAGACATCTGTGTCATCTGAGTATGTAGGATACATAAAGCCTGGGGACTGGATGAGGCCCTCTAGGGGGGTGATTATAAATAGAGAAAATAAACTTTCTGAAGAATGAGCCCTGAAAACTCCAGCATGTGACTAAGAGATTGAAAAGAAGAGAAAGTTTCAGTAAGCATGATTCAAAAGTTATAGCATATTAAGTAGGAGGAAAACCAAGAGAACGCCCTACTGCAAAATCAAAGGATGAAAGTGTTTTGTTGGGAGGAGGGAGTGAAACACTGGGTCTGATGCTGCTGGGATGTTGCCTATGAGAACTGAGAATCACCCATAGAATCTGGCAACGTGAAGGTCATTGGCAGTCCTAAGAGACTGGCTTGAGACTAGAGGTTGGGCAGACAGCTTGCCTGGAGTCAGTTCAAGTGAGAGTGTTTGCTTTGAACACCAGTGCTTCTTGTGAGGAGAGTTTCTGTAAGAGCGATGAGGCAAATGGGGTGGAATTTGAAGTGCAATGTATCTTGAGTGTTTTGCTGGCAATCTGAATTTTGATTGTTGACTGAAGTTTCATAAAGCGTGATGTTCTGATTCTTAACTTATTTCAGTCTCAGCTAATGAAATTTATTTTCTAAGAATTTAAAGTGAAAAATCAAATTTCTTGTGATTTTCATTTTCTTGGTTCTCTGTGTTCAACAAACTAGTTTATTTTCAGTGTTAATATAATCAGTATCTCTCACTCTCTCTGTGTATATGTATATATTATACATAATGAACTATAAAATATATTCAATTCAAATGCTTCAGTTTTATTTTTTATATGCACTCATTCCCTTCCAGTGAAAAGACGTATGAATTAGTGCAGTGCCTGGATTTAAGTAAAAGGACATAGAAACGGGCCACCTTCTTATAAACTCCCAGTTGCTTTAAGAGTATAAGAGAGAGTTTGGACAACTTGCAGTTGCTGGGATATTCAGATGGCCCAGATTTCTCAGAATTCACACTGTAAACCAGATTCCTTTCAGAAGGATTTTGTTCTGCCCTCTTTTAAAGGCAAAGAGAAACTTCCCTCAAAATGTCTCGTTTAAAACATTTCCCACACTGACTACTTCCATCTTTACTGTCTTGTGATTAGTATAAGCAAATTAGATTATAAAACACCAAGAGAATAGGATGAAGAATGTCAAGAAGTTATCTCTTTTTAGGGATTATCTGTGGTAACGCTATGAATCTCATGAATTTTAGCCAGAGAAAAATAGAGAGAGTGTCTTAGATCTTCGTGAGGGTGTGGCCTCTTTGTCTGTTGTTTACCACTATGTCTCCAGGCACTCAAAATAAAAATATAAACTCATATTGGGATAAATTATGTCATGAGGTATTAGTATAGCTATTGGTAGGTTATCTATCATTGTTTTTATTTTTAAAACTTCAAGTTATTTTATATTAGCATACTTACATATTTATAGGTGACTTTTGGTATGTATGAAAAATGAAAGAAATTAACCTACTTAATGCTACATCATAGTATAGGGTTTCACTTTTATATTCATCTTGGCTGTACTCCAAATCAAAGAACACACACACTTATAGTTTTTTCCTAATGTTTCATTCTTTAATTCCACCTCTCTTGGGATCAAGTCTAATGTTCTCTGTCACCACTTTTCAGATTTAGTGTTTGCAAATTACTTCTGTCTGCCTTTGTGAAAGATAGCAACTGACGACTGGTCAGTTTTCCTGAAAATACATGTTCTTCTATCATCCAGTAACTCAAGGTCCCAAGGCATCACAGATAGCTATAAAAGTCTTTACAGGTATCTTTTTAATACAAGCTTAGAAATGTCTTTGTAGGTAGGGCCCAAGCCTGTTATTGACAGAGTGCTCAGCTGAGGCCATCTGGTCACTTGGAGATGAACTGAAAGGCCAATTTATTTAACTGTTACTTCTGGTTGGGGTGGTAGGTGGTTTTATTTTCTTTAGCTACTCCTGACTCTTCCACAAGCTACAGCATTCTTTCCAGAACCTGTATGGCATTTTACAAGACGAGAAGGAATTCTTTCCTATCTTGGGGAACATCAAAGTAAATGAGAAAAATTGTTTTCATTTTGATTCTTTAAATCAGATACACTGCCTGCTTATCTGCTTATCAGTACAAGGAAGAAAAAAAAAATCCAGCTCCTTGGGGATTTGGCTTTCGGGAAATGAGATTTCTATCCATGGAACCAAAGGATCATTAGCAGCACAATCAGAACAATGGAATTCCACAGTATCAGTGCCAACATCCCAATCTGCGGCCCTTGCTTGGCTCTAGTACAGCACTCGACATTAATGCAGTAATGTCACAGTATAATAAATACAAGGAAAAGAGTTTTTTGAAGATCAGTCAATTGAATTATTTTCACCAGATACAGGTTAGTTTTGAAGAAAAGTAAGATAACTTATTTATAATGAATGTATATGTCAGAAAATTCACAAAGCTGGGAGTGAAGAAAGCCTTCTGAGCTTCAGGACCTGGCTAGAGCCAATTAAAAATCACTGGAGCTGTACCAGAGCTATAGGAGCCAAGCAGAAATAGCAGGATGCTGAGCATGCCAAATGAATGCCGCTGAGTTGTTCCTCATCTGGAGTTTTTGATGAAGAGCAGAGTGGCCTTGAAAATCTTGATTTTCTTGTTGCTTACTTATAACTAAGTGTTGTAGTTGTTATCTGTGATAACAACAAGTGCTGATCAAGCATAAACCATAGATGTGGCACCATTATAAATACTTTACATATGATCATTTGATCTCTACAGTGGTCCTGGGAAGCAGTCAATCAACCAGTCAATCAATAAACAAATAAGCAAGTATATATGTATGTATGTGTATATATATATGCATATACACATATGTAACACATGTTTATGCATATATGTGTCAAAAATAGAAATATGATTGGGAATCGAGTTTCTTTATCAACATTAATTATGATAGTGTACCTGGTGGGTTTTCAGGAAGGGGATAGAGTATGCCACATTTTCCAAATTTAATTCAAACCTTAGTGTCATAGAGCTTCATGGAGCTTCTCATGGAGTAAGTGCATATACTTTGAAAATATTAATTTAGTCATTGAAATCAGGTATAGGGCTCAGTCCAGGGGATTCTTAAATGAATGAGTGGTTTGTTGGGTCTCATGTGGTATCAAAGCTACAAAGCAGATCCTGCCGCAGGCATTGGACCCAGTGTGCTTCACCATGAGATCTGAAGGAGTAATGCTTGTGGGAGTCAGCAGTACTTTGTTCTATCCTTACTCAAAGGAGACTTAGCACCATTATTTTTAAGGATAATAAAGAACATGTAGGATTTCTGCACAGATGCTTGGTTTGCCCGGGACTCCAACCTCCTGCCACCCTCCATCCAAAAATACTGCTTTTGAGCATCGATCTGAGCTGAAATGTCATCTCTGCTTTGTTACGGTCCTTGATTGTATGCTCCCTTAGAGTGGTGCTCCATTTCTTTATAACGTTTATCTCACTGTGCTGTTACACCCTCATCGGTGTGATGCCTGTCTCACGTCTGTCTCCCTACTTGTGCTCTCCTGCTTATCCAACTCCCCTTACTTATCTCATGACTGCAGGGACCATGTCTGGTTTGATTTATCATTATATCTCTAGCCAAGGACACAGTGCCTGAGTGTCAGCTCAGTGTTTCCTGAGTGAACAAAGGACCGTGGGCGTCTGTGGTGTGCAATATGTCTGTCCTTGCCTTTTGTGAGAGGTCTTATGTGTGTCATGTGTGCTGTGGTAATCCAGGGAAGGTCTCATCCTGATTGTCGGATTCATGACATCAGCTTGTCAACTTCATTTGGAAGGCTAGTGTCTGTACTCATTCCTCTTCCTCTATATCATTGGTAAGATAAAGTATTTTACTTCTGAATTCTTCTTCCTAACCTTCTTTTCTATATTCATGACCCGGGGCATAATCCAGGCAAATCCTCCTCTCTACCACATTCTTCTCCAGTGTTGTTATATCCCTGATTATTATACATACTTACATCTATCCCATTATTCTTTTTAAAGAAAATTACCTAGAATAAAATTAATTTAGTAAAAATCAAACATTTTAGAACATGAGAGAAAACAGTTAAAAAAGAGATGGTTTACTTTTTTACTTATTTTACTGAAGATTGATTTTCTTAAACTGGTTCTTATAAATTGGCAAACTGTTGATGGAGTCCCATAATTATTTGAGGATTAGTGCCATCTTAGAGAATCACACAAATTTTTTGTTGCAAACGTGTGCTATTAAATTAGCATTTCCTGGTCATTGATCTATGTATGTTTAATACTAAAATTTAGTTTTAATTTAATAGAAAATTATACTTAATGCATCTGAAATACAAACCCACCTGAATACACTAACAGAGTTAGCCTTTGTCTGTCATCATCAGTGAATATGGTAGTCAGAGGTACCAACTTCCCAAATAAGTACATTTTATTTTCCAACTTTATTTTAGATAATTTGAAGGAAATCTTTTGAAATATATTACTCACTACTATGTATATGTTTTTTATTTAAAGGAACAATAATTCAGCAAATATTAATTATAGTTCCCTTGCAGTACAACACTTTTGAGGGCAGGATGTGTGAGGCTGACTGCCCCTTGGCTTAATGACCCCAGCCAGTTTTTCTGCTGTTGTGAGCTGTCCATTCTGCTGTCAGCCAGCTTTCCAAGAGCTACCTCACTACCACTACCCTTTTAATGACTTGTCTATCTAGAAAGAACTGGAGATAGCCAAAGAAGAGTTGCTACAAAGCTCATTAGGCCATTTACCTCCATTTTGTTCAGAATCGAAAATCTGTAAGCCTGGGTCTGCGATTTGTGGGCAAGGAAAGTGCTCAGGATTTTCAATTCTTAATCATTGTTTGCTGGACATTTCGCCATGCTTCCTGTATTTTCTTTCTAAGAGAAGCAGAACTGAGAGGAAAGATCAGGGAGTGTGTTTTAAGAGACTAGGCTACTTGGCCCTGTTCTGGCATTACTGTAGCATTGTGACCTTGGTAATATGTTCTGGGCATCAATCTACTTATCTCTGAACGAGAAGATAAATAATCTCTGGAAGTTTTTCTTTTCCAAAGTTAATGATTCTTAATTTTTGGTAAAACCTTTTTAGTTGCTGTCACAATCTTCATTTTATCTAGTACATGCACCCATTATCATTCATTCATTAATGAACAAACATGTAGCCTTATTATGCAATGTAAGAGATCCCCAGTATGCTATAATGACAGTTTTATTCAGAGTGAGACAAAGAGTGTGAAGTACATATTTTTTTCCATTTCCAAGTTGCACATCCACATACCTAAGTACTGTTGTATGAATAATTTCAGAGTGCCTACTAAGATTTCTAGTAGCTTTCACTGACTGGTAATCTGTCAAGGTATAATGCAGGATAATATGTTTTTATACGACAATAGTGAGGCTCTCATTAATTACTACCACCTGTAATTGCTTAATATGAACATTTATTCTAAAACTTAGAAATTATATACAACAAAATAATGATTTAAAATACTTCTAGGAAGTCTACACACAGAAGTGTCTGCAATAGAGTTAATGATGTATTAAGTCATTTCTTACTGCTTTTGTCTTTTTATAGGTGACATATTATTCAAATTAAAATAAAAGTTTCTCCAAAAATTAAGCATCACACTGGATAACATCTGCTGCCTTAAAGATAAGCATAAAATTTATTAGGCAGACTTTTTTAAAGCAATATCTGATATGGAATGTCAGTTTGTATGCTCAAGGAAGAAGAATTTATAGTCTAGATTTATTCCCCCAAGACATTGCAAATTCAGGTTATATATATGTTTCTGTGTCTTGTAACTGACTTTTAAATCTCAGAATCAAATTCTACCATTTCACCTTTAATGGAAATTTTAATTTCAGAGGATTCCAAGCAGGCCTCTCTTTGATAAAGTACCCTTTTTTATTTTCTCAGATACCTTTTTCCTTTTATTTACTTCTTACTGTAAAATAAATGGAGGATAATGCTAAGGTCCAAACTTAAAAATTATGAATGAAATGATTCTTTAAACAATGGGATTTTAAAGAGAGTGGCTAAAAAACAAGAGATCTAAGCAGGGGAAAGTCCGTGGGTCAGATTCTGGATCTGCCTTTAGGAAAGAGTGGAATAAATTAAAGTTCTGTCTTGAATGAGAAAAGGAAGTTTTTTGGAGATAGGAGGACTAACTAGACTGACTTGTGTTTCTAAATTTGGACCTTGGAAATGTCTGCAGTTGATAGACCCCTGACACCCCTGAAAGGCATCCTTCAAAGGAGGCATTGGGTTTGTGGAACAGAATCATATGATTGCAGGTGCTCATGTGAGAGAAAGAGCTACAGAGGAAGCAAGGCCAGGGTTGTGTGCATTTGGACCGCAGGCCTGGGGTCCAGACAATAGCAAAGTAAAATGGAGAGGGCATGGGTTCCTGGCTCTGTAGTGGACAGTTTGTGCTGTTTTACATGTCTGAGACATGTTTAATGAGTCTTCCTAAAATCAACACTGTAATTATCATTTAGTCTTCATCATTTCAGAAACTGAAATTTTCCATAGGCTTTTAAAAATATTCTAAAAATTTTCATGAATCACATCTTTTGGACTGTGAGATCAGTGATTCCACAAGAATCTCTAGTAAAATAGATTACCACTAGGAGAGATAGTGAAGACTACCTTTTATAGCAGTTCTTAGTTATTTTGATGGAACACTATTCATTTTCTGCCTGGCTTGGGGGAGGGAGTGGCATTGGGTGGAGGAGGGAGAAAGGGAGGGAAAAAAGGTCAAAAATTTTTTTTCTGGTTTCTGTTTCCTAAGATTACATTCAGAAACTAGTCACAGATCTGTGTGGTCATAGTGTGGAATTCCTTTCAAGTGCCTCCATTTGAGGATATGAAATCATAAAATAAAAGAACTTGTGCCCACATTTGAACACGTTTCAAAAATTTGCCATGAAATAATATTGGTAATTCACTTTTTCTTTTACGTTTTTATTTATACTTTATAACTTGTGTTTCTAAGAGAAAATTTAGTGTCCATGCTTTTAGTAGACTTGAGCCACCTTATAATTTTTTGTCATTATAGCTGTTGTGCTGTGTGGATGATAATCACCCAATGGTTCACTCAGTGTTGGTGGTTTTTTCATATTCTTAATATTTTACATACTTAAATTTTCAATGTGTTATTAGGCAATTTTTTTAAGGGGATGGCTTAGTTTCCTAGACCAAGTTAATAGTACATGTTTATGACTGGTGTCTTAGTTCTCACTCATAAAGTCCCTTGGATGGGGCGTCCAGTGCACCTGGGAATCTGCTGCCTTCAGAACTATCTTTAGGGGCCTGACCTTCCTGGCCTGCTTTTTACAGCTCAGTGGCAGCATCATTCAGGTGTTGAGAGACATCGTCACCCGGTTTTTTAGGCTTCCTCATGAAAGTAATTGCTCATTGTGTGTCCCTGTTGTCCCATACTCCTGGAACAACCCTTAGGGAGGGTTCTGGCCAAGCTAGGAGGTGGTAGCACCTTTTTAATTTCTCTGTCATTAGGGATGACCAGTCATGGCCCTGCTTGTTGTAAACAGGAGAGTTCTTGGAAAATGACTTGGGAATCATCTTTGATGAGAAGAGTGCAGCGTTCAGCTGCCTGATATGTTCTGTTATTGGGCAGAAAAACTTAATTTCAGGGCTTTTATCACCTTGTAGCAAAAGTAAGCTGGCAGTGTACTTTTTATTTCCTAGTCAGGCCATTTCTGTCTCTCTCTCTTTTCTACTTGACTAAGTCATGGATTAATTTGTTTCTGGTATTGCTTGTTCCTCGCCCTTTGTGATTGGGCTCAACTATGGAAAAGCACCCTTTGTTCCTTAGAGTTCCCGTTGGCCAGGTCACATTTCAGCTACTCATTAAAACATGTTATTTATTCTACTCTGGAGCACATTGTCTGGCCAGCCATGAATTTATAGTGAAATGTAACAGTAAATTGTGCCCTGTGGTCAGAAATGCCAAATGATACACACAGCAGCACAGAGGTTTCCAGCATAGGGTAGAATTAAAGAGCTTAGGACCAGTGCCGGGATCGTTGGCCGTATTTTCACAGTGGCCGGTTTTGTTAGAGTCGAACTTGGAGAGAGCTTGAAATCACTTATCTCAGATGTTTGCACTCACAACCACAGAGCCTCCGAGAAACACAGAACTGATCTTGTAATAAGCTCCAGCTGAGTTTACAAGCCTCTGAACCTTTCTGAAAGCCTGTTTAGTTTAATGAGGGTTTTCAGATTTCAAAGCTCACACACCTTCACATAAAAACAGATGATTATGACCAAATTAGGGAATGTTGTTCCTTGAGTGTTTTCCCCCAATATGTTCTCTTCTCAGTTGTCAGGCATTGTTCCCTTACACTTTTCGCCTTCCAGACATCATTTTTAAATATGATTTTTGAAAGTCTTATTGTATATAGTTTCTATTGAAGCAGAACATTACATTACACAAAGGAAAAGATTTTCTTTTCTCTTAACAGGAAAGGAAATATGCATATAGTTATTCTGGCCAATAAAAAATGGTGCAATCTGGAAAAAAAAATTGAGCCCTTAGCTTCTGCTGCTATGACAACTGTCCTGAGAGGCTAGATCTCCATGTTCACCCCTGTGCCCAGTTTTCACAAGGCTCTCCAACCTGTTTCTGAATGGCTTGTTAATGAGGAGAGAAAAGCCGTGTCTCTGACCCGGTAAGAAGGAATATGGGAGAGTGGACAACCACGCCTCAGTCACTTATACATGGGACGCATAACCTTCACGAGCATTTGTAACACTAACTTCATTTTTTAAAAATTTATTTTTATTGAAGTGTAGTTGATTTACAATGTTGTGTTAGTTTCAGGTATTCAGCAGTGATTCAGCTATACATATATGTATATTATTATTTTTCAGATTATTTTTCATTATAGGTTATTACAAGATATTGAATATAGTTCCCTGTGCTGTATAGTAGGTTCCTATTATTTATTTCGTGTAGTAGTGTGTATCTCTTAATCCCAGTAGCTTCATTTTTTAAAAATTTAGTTTTTTCTTGTAACACCTTTATTGTGGTATAATTCCTGTACCATAAACTACACATATTTCAGATATACAATTTGATGAATTTTGATGGATGTATACACTTAGGAAACCACCACCACAATCAAGATAGCTAACATTTCCATCACTCCTCAAGAGGTGTATATAAAATTTTTTTTTTAAATACTGGCTCTAATATGTGTCACATATATTGGTACTATTCTATCTATCCTGATTTTTCAGAATGTTTTCTGAGTTGCCCTTATAAAGAAATATAATAAAAGGATGTGAGGCATTCAATCCTTACTTGAATACCAAACTTGTGGTACATTATACCTGTGGTTTTACAAAGCAGCACGACACAGAATGTGATGTTCACATATCGGCAATACAGGACCACAAAGGAATGGTATAAACAGATGTCCAAGAAGCATGTGAATAAGGCCAGGTTTCACCAGAATTGGGCTGAGCTGGCAGAATCCTTGTCTCCTAAGCTCCTTTTCAGTATTCCCACCTATCCTTCTGCTACACAAGCACAGTGATAAGGTATCCATTATAAAACACTGTCAAGTTTAGCTCTTCTTTGGGGAAGCAGTTGTTATTTCATCTCTTCCTTTCCAGCTCTTATTTTCTATTCATCCCAGCTAAAGCATGGAATCCCTTGAATTTTCTCTCTCCTCCTTTGAGTCAGAATCAGCCACCTGTGGTTTTTTGAAAGAATGTGGTAAGAGGATCTGTGCATTAATTAATGTATTATACTTTGCAGAACATTTGTGTTTTCATCAGGGATGATCCTTTAACAGTTAAAGTTTAACTCAGGATAACTCAAACTATGTTTTGAGGGTTCTATGCTAATTATTAAATTTTATATTCTTATTTTATTAAATATACTTGGTATATTTATTTCAATGTAATATTAGAATGTACTCTTACCAATTATAGACATTTTATTTTTCTTTAATTTGCTTTTTTGCAAATGCTATTTACATAGAATTAAATAGTCAAAAGGTTGGATAGAAAAGATTAGTATTCTATATTTAAAAAGCATGTGAGATTTTGACTTTCATCACAAGCGTATCTGATATGGGACATGCTCACCTGCCCCAAACAAATAGAAAATAATACAGAGTGTATAAAATGCCTGCTTTAGACACTGGCAACAGGCAATGCAGGACTGTGATCTCTGAGAAAAGGAAGCAAACAAGATAGGTACAACACTCATCTGAGCTTTCTGCTTGTAGGGAGAGAGAACCCAGGAAGAGCCTAATTGTCTGGCTGCATGGAGGAGAGAGAATAGAGCTCAAGGTGACCAAGGCAACAGGATTTTTAGGGAAAGAATACTGGAAAGGTGGGACCTATACACAGAAAGAGCTCTAGAAATCTGCTGAAGGGTCCACTTGAGTATGTACAAGTGTATGTATCCATAAGGTAAAAGTCTATAAGGCAGAAGAAAGAGCAACTGTTGGGGAGCTATGAAATGAACACTTTCCAGAGTTCACATAGGGCTGAGAGACGGTTGAGTTTCTATCAGGCAAATGGGAGAGATTTCACTGAACACTGAAAGTGTTCCATAGAGATGTTCAAGAGTCATGCATTAGTCGTATGGCTAAACTATCCCTCGAGCACATACTTTAGAACTGCCATAAGAAAGCTTAAAATAAGCCTTGAAAAGATAAAAAACAATCTGCAAGAACCTTAATGTTTTGCCAAAACAAATATCAGTATTCTTCAAGGAAGACAACAAAGTCCAACTGCTCACATTAATTCATTAAACTGTCATCTAATTTTAAAAGTATACATATAAAAAAAGCAAGAAAATGTGACCCATAGCCAGGATCAAAACAGCAAATGGAAACAGATCAGAAATGTTGGACTTAACAGAAAAGAACTTTCAAGGTTACACGAAAATATGAGGTGAAAGACTTGTACATTGAGAACTATAAAACACTGCTGAAAGAAATTAAAGCAAACACAAATAAATAGATATCATATGATCATGTATTGGGAGAATTAATATTATCAGATTATCCATACAACTCTGAATGACTCCAAATCCAGTGTAATCCCTATGAAAATCTAAAAGCAGTTTTTACAGAAATAGAAAAAACAATCCAAAAATTCATATGGAACCATAAAATAGCCAGAATAGCCCAAGCAATTTTGAGCAAGAAGAATAAAGCTGGAGGCATAACACTTCCTGTTTTGAACATATATAATGATAATCAAAACAGGATGACACTGGCATAAATACAGATGTATAGACCTGTGGCCAGGCTGATCAAGCCAAGAAAATAGAAGATACAAATTACAAATAAAAGAAAACAATAAAAAGACATCACTACAGACCCTATAGACATTAAAAGGGTGATAAAGAAATAATAAGAAAATAATATTTTTGCCTACAATTCTAACAATTTGGATGAAATGAATTGAAAGACAAAAATTGCCAAAGCTCACTTAAGAGGAAATTGAAATCTAAGTAGTGCTGTATCTATTCAGAAAATTGAATATGTAGTTTTAATCCTTCCAAAAAAATCCAGGCTCAGATGACTTTGCTGGAGAATTCTACAAAACATTTAAGGAAGAATTTATACCAATTCTATACAAATCTTCCAGATTATACAAAAAAAAAAAAAGAAAAAAAAAGAAAAAAAGAAAGAAAAGAAACTCCTTCCATATTTTTTACTTCATTCCAAAATTATCTCAAAGTGGATCATAGATCCACATTTAAAACCCCAAACAATAAAATTTGTAGATAGAACATAAGAGAAAGTCAGTGTCACCTTAGGTTATAAAAAAAAATATGATATTAAATGAAAAACATGAGCCATGAAGAAATTTTGATAAATTGGGTTTCATATAAATTAAGAACTTAAGAAAACAATGTTAAGGGAATGAAAAGACAATCCACAGACTAGAAGAAAATATCTGTGAAACACATGTGTGATAAACAGCTTTTTCTAGACTATATAAAGAACTATCAGAACTCAACAATAAGAAGACTCCATTTTTAAAAATGGGCAAATGAGTTAATCAGGTGTGTATGGGGTTGGTAAATAAGTGCATGAAGAGATTTTCAACATCATTAGCCATTAGGGAAATGTAAATTAAAATTGTGAGATACCTTATACACATTAGAATGTATAAAATTTTAACAGCCCAACATTCCAAGTGTTGTAAAAGATGCAAAGCAATTAAGATTCTCTGCATTGCTGATGGAAATGTAAAATTGTATAGCCATTTTGAAAACAGTTTGGCAATTTCTTACAAAGTTATCCAGAAACTTTCATACACCCCAGAGAAATAAAAACTTATTATTCAGGCAAAAGCCTCTGAGTGAACATTTATAGAAGCTTTATTTGTATAATAGTCAAAAACTGAAACTGACTTAAATGCCTCTCTAACATGAATAGATATTTGCACTGCAGTGCCTCCATACAACACAACGGAACAATCTTCAGCAGTGAAAAGGAACAGATTAATGATACATGCAATAGCATGGACAAATCTCAACTTCATTATGCTAAGGAAAAGCAAGTCAGATTTTAAAATATGTACTGTATGATACCATTTATAGGACATTCTTGAAAAGATCAAATTATAGGGACTGGAACTGTTCTGTATCTTGGCTGTGATGTGTATACTGCATATATATGGCATGTGGTTATGGTATACAGTTTTCAAAACTTTCAGAACTATAACTAAAAAGGTCAAATTTTACTATATGTTAATTATACCTTAGCCAACCATTTTTAATAGCACAGAAGTATCAAAACTTAGAGATAAATTTATCAAATATGTCAAATACATGTGCACTGAAAACTACGAAACCTGTTTGAGAGAAATTTAGAAGAAACTAATGAACGGAATGATATACTTTATCCATAACAAAATAGAAGTTGCCACATTGTTAAAATATAGATCTACCCAAATTGATCTATATTTCAATGCAATATCATTGAAAATCACAACAGATTTTTTTTGTAGAAATTGACAAAGTGATTCCAAAATGTGTATGGAAATTCAGAAGACCTGTAATATACAAAGCAGTTTTGAAAGGAGAAAGATGGGGAGCTTGCACAACGAAATAAAGGTTTGGTATGAAGCTCCAATAATAGGTATAATGTGTTATTGGCATAAAGATAGATATATAATCAAACATACACTTATATGACCCAGAAATTCTTTTCCTAGTTATTTACTCCTAAGAAATGAAAAACATATGTCCGCCAAAACACTTGTACACAAATGTTCATAGCATTATTATTTTTAATAGCCACAAACTGGAGGAAAAAATGAATGTCTGTCTGTGGGTGAACACATAAACAATTATCCTAAATCCACATAACGAAGTGCAATAACTAATAGATAAATCTCAAATACAGTATGTATAAATGAATCTCAGAAACATTGTAATGAGCAAAAGAAGCCAGCCAGAAAAGAGTACAAAGTACATGCTGTATGATTTCATTTGTATGCAGTTCTGTAGCTGGCGAACTAATCTATGGTGACAAAGTAAATCTGTGTCTAGAGTCAAGATTGTGAGTAGCATCAACTATAAGGGGGTATAATAAAATCCTAGGAGTTGATGAAAATGTTTCATGGCTTTGCTGTGATTTTGGTTGCATGGGTGTTGATGCGAGAGTCAAAACTCATAGATGTACACTTATATCCATTTTATTTCATGTAAATTACACATTGGTGAAGTTTATTTTTAAAATAGTACATGAACTGTCCGTTGCTTTTAAGTTGCAGAAAATGGGGTTTTAGTTTTTTCTTCCTTTCCTTGCACTCTAATAACATTCCTGGAGAAATTACCAAAAAAGGGACTGTTGTTTTCTTTTAATTAGCACAGTGGAAGCAGTGACATCATTTTAGCTCTTGTGTTTATTTTAAGGAACCCAACTTTACTAAGTGATATGCAGAAGTAGCTTTAAGCCTTGTTGTCAACAGACCCTTGAGAGCAAAAAGATGTTCTGAATTCATACAAAATGTCTCACATGGATGTAGCCCCTAATTTTATTAATAAGAAAAAAATAAAGAAGAGTTCACAATATGTTTATCTTCAGAAGGTATCATATTCTGGACATTCCTCCATGAATGTCCTTAAAATCTACCTTTATTGATGTAAGTGTCAAACCCATCTCTAGTTTCAAGAACAAGACAATTTTCTCTCCTTGACTTACGACCTCTGCATTACAAATATCAATTTATAAAAGAAATAGCAATCACTAATTATGTGAAAATATCATATACAAGAAAAGAGCCCTTTTCACATATGAAATTAGCCTAGGTTGTTTGATTGTTTTAACAAAAATATCCAATGCTAATACAGTTGGATCTTTGTTTACACTGTTCATGAGATTGTGGTTTGTAATCAGATTGAAGTTTGCTTTAAAATCCTTAAGGGTATCCTACTCTTTGATCAAATGATTCTACTTTTAAAGTGGAATTCATCAGTCAGGACTATGATTTGAATTTAGGGCCTTTTCTTGCGTAACAGGAAGAGAGGCAGCATAAGGAGGAATATTGATTGTTAATATTCTAATAGTTATTGTTACTGTCAGAATTTTTCTAGGTTTGTCCATTATAAAATATCCTTCATTAACTTTCATTATTTGCCTACTGTTGGGAGATGGTCTTGAGTAATAAACTCTTGGATTTATCCCTGTGTATGTATGTATACTTAAAACAAACAGACTTTTAGCTCTTCTAGTTTTATCTATTTAACCTAGGTTGCATGAAAACTAAATGCAACGTCTGGGCAGCAGCAGAAGGGAGAATGGGGTTTTCTCCTCTGCTGTTTTCCTGAGTCAAAGAATCTAGATAACACTTCTGCCCACACACAGAACACGTTTAGATTTATTGAATCATCTCTTATTTTTGAATATGCCAAAATGGGCTGACCTTTTTTGCAGACAAATTGCAGCAATATTTGTAATGGAATTGTAATAAACTAACTCCCATTTTAATGTTACTGAATTGCTGTAAACCCTGTGAAAATGTATAGTTCTTCCCAGCTGTTATATTTCTTGATCACCTTATTGCTAGGAATTTCCTCGAATCTTATCTCAGATTCTCCTGTATTCTTGTTCTCGAACTAGAAGATCATTTTGTCATTGTTGCCCTTATGATATGTGATTTCTTTCCTCCTGATTTGAAATCATGTCAATATCAATTTTGTCATCATTTTTAAATTTTAACATTCTAGATACTGTGAACTTTTCTAATTAGTTGACATTTGTGCCCTGACATTTATTTATTTGCTTCTGATTTCAAATTCAGAAGGATTTCAACATCTAACCTGCTGTGGCATTTGTATTTACAGTTCCCTGAATGCGGTTTCTATGGAATGTATGATAAGATCCTGCTTTTTCGCCATGACCCTACCTCTGAAAACATCCTTCAGCTGGTGAAAACAGCTAGCGATATCCAGGAAGGTGATCTTATTGAAGTCGTCTTGTCAGGTAGTATACTTTTTCCTCTATCCATAGGTGAATAATTCGTATTTGGAGACTACTTGGTTGTAAGTTTTTAAGGGAGCGTAGAAAAGGTACTCCACACTTGGCCCCAAAAAGAGATTTCAGGGCTGTTGTCTACACGAACTTCCAAAATTATTTTGAAAAAAGCCAGAGGTTTCCCTTGAATTGGCTATTTCCACCCCCAGCACTGTCCCAGTCACTTCTCCCAACTTCATGCTCTTCCCCACCCCCCACCAACATACAGGCAGACTTTCATTCATTACTTTACATCGTTCGAAACAGCAGCAAAAGCAAACAGAACCAAATTCACTAACAGTGAAGCTAAAACAAATGTCAGGGCCTCAAATGTACTATGTGCCTGGAAGCCAAGAAGTAACAGCCGGGCTGGGAAACCATTGCTTTAGTCGAATCAGAACTCTAGTAGCTACTGGCCAACACTGAGTTGGAAACCAGTATTCAGGAGTTACAGCAGGTCAGGACGTACCGTGTGACTCGAGCTAACTCACTCCCTGAGCAACAGCAGTTTTCCTCTGCCCCGGTTTATATTTCTTATTTAGGATTTAGAAGTTAGTAATTGGACTGTGCCCATCCAATACAGAAAAAGATGAATGTATGAACTTCTAACAGAATTGCAGAGAATGCCTGTAGCAGGGATCCTAACAACAAAGACTGGTGCAATATTGTGAGGAAGTCCAGATTTTTACTGTTTTTGTTGTTGTTGTTGTTGTTGTTGTTGTTAAAATCAAGTTAGATTGCATTACGCCTTTCTCCCTTCTGGCCTTCTTTGCTTGCTTCCTTTCTCTTTGACTAAAGGAAATCCATTCCCTCTAAAAATGATTCTCGGCTTGTTTCCTCAAGTTCCTCGACTTGTTCAGAGCCCAGTACTTGGAGGCACTGATTGTAACTCACCTGGGCTCTGTTTGCTTTGATTCAGTCCAGTTCACTTTGTCTTTGTTGATCTCCTTTCATCACATGAGGTCCTGGGATTTCATTGGATACATAGATCCTATAAAATAACTTGTTTTGCTAGATAAAAGTAATAATTTTCCTGCTGTTTATAGGGTTGCTGGTTGATAAACAAACTGAAAAAGCAAAGATTTTCATTTTTTAAAATTTTGGAGGGGAAAACTCACTTACTTTGGGTTCTCCCTTTTACTTTTCTTTAGCTCTTTTGACACCGGCTCACAGCACCTGGCCTTACAAAACTAGTGCCTGGACATGTTTTTTAAGTATCCTGTTTCTGAACACTAAGGGCTGCCTGAAATAAATTATTCAGGAAAATCATGCACCAAATCTGTTCTCACCATAATTCATATTAGACTTAAAGCCAGGCAGTTTTGCAGATAATGCTTTTTATGAGTCTTTTCCCTGTGGCGGTGTCTAGAAATATATGAAGATGTTCAAGATTGTATTTCTAAATTATTTATTTTTCTTTCCATTTGACTTTTGTTAACAAGCGCTTAAGAGTGGTACCAGACAGATTGAAAGCAAGCTGCGTGTGGGTGTTCTGGGGATGGAGGGAGTGAGTGTTGCCTGTTTGCATGTCATACCAGCGTCAGTGAGCCAGACCTGCCCTGCCCCACGTGGACCTGACGCAGCCCTCTGGGGGGCCCTGGGCACAAGCACTGGCATTCTGCTTTTCTTCATCTTTGCAAGAACCTCAGATTGTGCTTACACGCCACTTTTTTTTTTTTTTTTACCATCCACTTTTATGTTCCATGTCCTGCCTCTCCTGTCTCCCTGGCCACATCTGCTGAGAGGGCATTTTAGGGTAGCCCTTCTCCTCACCCGCTGTCCAGGCACCTGGCTCAGGAAAGGCTCCCCCACTCTATCAGCCTCTATCTTGTTGGTATTTAAAAGGTGCCATTTTATAACAGCCCAATTCCAATTTTGAACCTTGAGCCTTTGAACCCTTTTCTCACTCCACGTAGTCCAACTTCCCCAGTGCATTTAACCCTTAAATTATTGAGTTACACACACACACACACACACACACATTCAGTTATGTTCAGATCTCCAGCATTTACCTGTAAACTTCTTCGGCAACTGTATTCTCCTACCTCCTTTCCCATGCTAACGCTTGGCGTTGTGACTCTCAAGAAATGTTAAAGGTGGTTTTTCTTTAAAACCTCCCACCCCTCCACATTATAGCCCTGTTTTCCCCCATACCTCTTCCCTTTGCTGGTTGTTGCCAGTCACCTGCTGCGCAGCCTCACACCTGACCTCACCAGTAAGGCATGGCTCCCGCTCTGAGATGTCCACGTGGCGGGACTCATCCTGCATCGTGCTGATCGCTGCCACATGTACATGCCTGTTCCCTGTCTTTTTTCCCTGTCGTTTTCAATCACTAACTCCTACCATTTTTGAACTATATTTTTCCTTTTATATTTTCCTTCCCCCTAGCACATGGGCCACGATATGCGTGTCCTACATCACTTTGCCGCAGTCTCAACTACTCGGTATTCTTA
Source organism: Vicugna pacos (assembly GCF_048564905.1). NCBI lineage: Eukaryota > Metazoa > Chordata > Mammalia > Artiodactyla > Camelidae > Vicugna > Vicugna pacos. The sequence goes on along the minus strand of NC_132992.1, from coordinate 37,918,235 downwards.
TATCCTAACAGAGTGTGCTCTGCTCTACTTGCCTGTAATCTGAATTACTTTAACATCCATTTTTGCCGATCCTGTTCCAGAGCCATACGTGACTGCTGGACACACAGTCCCTTGCCGACAGGGCTTAAGGCAGATCTGCCTTTCACCTGGCTGTACTGTTGTTTAGCTGTCTTCCCCTCTCCCCATCCTTTTGTTACTATGGTAACATGAGTTCTCAGTAAACATATATGGATTGATTGATTGCCCATTGGTTATCACATTAGACATTACAGAATTTTGCAAAAATACTGATTTGTTGTAAAAATATCATTTCTAGATAGATTCTCAAAAGTAAACTGGAGTTCAAGTCTCCTTGCTCTGCGTTTATCCAGCCCTGACAAGAAATTAGTGCCTGTGATGTGGGCTGGATTGCATTGCATTATAATTTGAGGCAAGACAAATGATAGCTACTAAGACACTTCAGGCCCTGATGCAAGGGAGCTCGTAAACATACTCATTCCTGAACCAGTCCCTAAAGAGAAGGGATGCTGTGATTAGCCAGTGAACTGTGCCATTTCCTGTGGTTAAGGATCAGCTTCATTCAAAATGCAGTGGGTAAGGGGGTAGGGGAGCAAAACACTGGTCATTCCCTCTGTTGCCTTTTAATCAGTTCAAGAACATAAACATGCTGTAAAAATTTTCCTCTTGAAGACTGTAGTCTTCCTGTTAAAATTCATTTTTCCAAATTTTCTGTTTTTCCGCACAAAAATATGCAGTTCACTCTGTAGTTTGACATAAACGTAATCTAATTCTTTATGTTTAACCAACATTCCACCAACAGGAACATTTTCTGACATAGTAGTACAGGGGTAAAATTTGAGAAAATAATTTTAAGGAAGGTTAAACACCCTTGTCTCTTCAGACAACATCAGGAATTTTCTTTTGCTTATGTCATTTTCTGCTGAGACCTTTCATCATCTGTTAGTACTTACCAGACTGCTCCTGGCTAATTTGCTGGCCTTTTCTCTCCTTTTAAAAAAAAATACGATTTGGTTGAGCTAATGCTTTTAGACCCAGTAAGCCAGGAAAAGATTGCTCACCAGTGGATGTGTTGCGTTATGGAGAAAAATGAAAAAACTCCATGGAAGTTCCCCACCATATACATTCCCACCTCTGGCAGACTTTCTTTGTCTGTTGACCAAAGGATTAGCATTGTTACTATTGTAATGAATTAGGAAAACACTGCAAATGGAAATTTCTTTTACTAAGGCCAAAGTCAAGTTCAAGTACATGGTACTGAACTGTAAAATAAAGTTCATGGAATTTATCTGAAGTCTTCTTCATGAGGGATCTCTATTGAAGCCTGGTAATTCAGCCATAGCAAAGCAAATTAATAACAGGACTGTGTACACATGACTCAACTCTTTTTGTTTTGTTTGGACTTGATCTCTAATAATTGCGTGTATGTGTGTGTATGTATCTATCTTGAGTTACTGCAAGAATTTCTCAAATAAAATCACAGTTTTAAAGTCTTAGAGCTAAATGTTAAAGCTTTTTTTCTTTCATTAATAGTAAAAATCCATATTTTTCTTGGAAATGTTTATTATCTTTTACATTAGATTATCCTGCATTATTTATAACTGTACAAAATGCTGTTTCCAGTGGTTATTTGTTCCCCAGTGTCTAGAGATGGGAGCCGCGTTAGAAAGCTCATGCTATAGCCCAGGCAGAGCGGCTGCGGGTCTGTCCTCAGGCAGTAGCAGAAGAGCTGGAAGTGAAGTGGAGAGATCAAGAGCTATTTAAGAGGTAAAATTAAAAAGCTAGAATAACCATTTGGATATAGCTGATGAAGGAGAATGAGAAAATGAAGGGGACTCCAAGGAGAGCTTGGCTACCTAAGAGTGATCTCGTTTCCTGCCCCCACCCCAAGTCTTGCCTTCATGCGTTGTTCAGTGCATCTGACCAAGGGTTTGGGACTGACCCGAGGAAGTGAAGAATGATTTCAGAGACGTATAGTAGCACTGATTTCCTTTGTGATTTCATGCAAGTTGCATAATCTCTGGAATTTGGGGGCTTGTTTGTTTGTCTTTTAATCCAAAAAGGAGCTTGTACTGAATGAGAGTATCATACAGTGCTAATAATACACGGAGTCCATGTTCTCTTCAGTCTGTAAGTAAAGGTCAATGTGTAAGCACTGAGTACAGTTTCCAGGGCCGGACCATCTGGGTCGTATCATTTCTCTGTGCCTCACTGCTCACATCTTTGGTAAGACTTAAAACTGTTTTGTGTTCCAGTTTCCTCATCTGTAAAATGGGATAACACTAGCACCTACACTGTGAGGTTATTACCAAAATTAAATTAATGGGTAGAAAACACTTCGCAGGGTTTCTGTGCATAGCAGCTGCACAGGAGATATGAGCTGTATTGATTGCTTCTTCTCACACTGAGTGGCCTTTCCCCTTGATGTTCATGGTTGTTCAACATATCACAAAAGGGAATCCTGGTCTTTGACAACTTTGTGATAACTTTGAAAAATGTTGTGTTTAGCGGTGTTGAAGGAATTACTTACCGTAGGACTCTTCATAACTTTGGTGCAGGCTTATGGACACATAACTCTCTAACATCACTTCCCAAATTCACTTTATCACAAAGCGATTGTTTTCCCCTCCAAATACCTGGTAAGTATTGATTCAGCAGTCCAAGATGGAAGTACTCCTCTGGGTCAAGCACATGGACCAGAGGTCTGAGAGCATACATCCATTCTCTATACACAGGCCACTAATCTCTCAGAGGGGAATATCTGAACCCGGGAAAAGCAGGAGTTAAGAAGAAAGAAAGCTTTGTTTACATAGTAGCACAGGCTTTTGAAGCAGTTTGCATAAATAATGTTGTTTCCCTCATAGTGACTCTGGGAGGTAGTGAAATCAGATATTGTAAAAGCTATGGAATATAAGTTTTAACTTGCCCACTTCCTGCGCTGAGCAGGGGTAATACCAACCAGAGCTTAAATCTAAGTATTGAGTCACTATTCACACCACTTCAAGTTGGCCCTTTGAACTTGGACCGGTAAACAGGAATTCTTGAGGACCTGTTCAAAGAATGCCTACTATAGTAAGACAGTTTATATTTCAGGGAAACATGGATAGTATTTGTAACAAACAGAACCAGCGATGAGCTAGCTACAAGTTCCATTGACATGATTTTTACCACAGGACAATTAGTCCCCTCTTCCTCATAAAAAATAGATATTTGATAAATATGCAGACTATGATCAGGTTAAGAAAACTTGGAGGCTCTTCTCTATAGAGTTATGGCAAAAAATATGAAAGAAAAAAGTAACTGTGCCCTTATTTAAATAGGATCTCATTATATAATTTCACAACTTTGATCAAAGTTGAAATAGTGTCTTGGGGTCACTATATTTAAAGGTCCCTTATGACCATGTTTTTCTGTTAGTAAGGTTCAGGGCCTAAACCATAAGCCAGAAGAAATATATGGTAACAAAATTCCAGCTAGTCCTCCTTCCTTCCGTAGGAAGTGTAAATTACTGATTTACATGGCATTGTGCCAGTTATATCCATTTCTCTCAGATATAGTACATTGCTTAGTAGTGTTGTCTCCTCCTCTGAAATATGGGTGGATGGGAGGGAAAAAATTCGGCAGTGATGTATTAGATCACTGCATTATTACTTCCCCAAGAGTATATTACAGAGACGTAATTTTGTTTGTTTGCTTTTAAGAAGGCAGATTTAATCATAGGAAGCACTTCCTCAGCCCTAATCTTGCTTGGGTAGTTAAGGTAGAAAAAGACCTGGCCTTTAGTACTCAGTTATATTTCTTTGTAGTTGTGCTTGGATGTCCACATATGTCAGGTTGAGTGATGTCAATTCCTGTCCAACTTCAGCTGCAGTTTTCTGTGTGGGTGGTTTTGTAACAATGGAAAACTTAAATGTAAGATTACAGGTCATTACTCTTTTCTTCTAAGTATGGTTTATGTTAACTGTCTTAAACATTTCCTTTTACTATTAATTCTCTTTCCATCCTTATCTTTCAAATAAACCTGGTTTTGGTCTCTTGGTGCTACCCTAAACCTTTTTTCATAAAAAACGTGAATGCAAAGTGCAGGCTGTCGGGACGTTCACATGGGTCTCTCACCTTTCCCCACTTGTGACCTGGATGAGGCAATGTGGGGGCTTAGAATGCTCCTCCCCTTACTTTGTTAGTTTTCTTGATTATTTGTCCTTTTGTGGAGTGGATTCTCCAGGAAGATACAGTACAATAGTACATTGCTTCTCTGTCTTTTTTCACCCGGGTACCCTTACGTGTCAAGGTAAAGTGAAGACATTCTCCCCAGGTCCCATGGGGCATAAGACAAACCCCAAAGGAAAAAGTTCTTTAAAGAATCTTAGTTCATTTGAAGAATTTGTGCTCATGTTGCTGCATAATGTTTCTCCTGCCTAGTTTTATTTTTCTTTTAACATAAATTATATTGGATTGTATTGTGTTAAAGTATAGTTGGTTTACAATGTTGTGTTAATTTCTGGTGTACAGCAAAGTGATTCATTTATACATATGTATATATATATTCCTTTTCATAGTCTTTTTCATTATAGGCTATTAGAAGGTATTGAATAGAGTTCCCTTGTTATACAGTAGGACCTTGCTGTCTATATATTTTATATATAGCAGTTACTATCTGTGAACCCCAAACTTCCAGCTGATCCCTCCACTCTCTTTTTCACCTGTCTGGTAACCACAATTTTGTTTTCTATCTCTGTGACTTGTCCTGTTCAGTTTTGAATAAATAATATTTCTTCCCCATGTTGTTCTTTAAGAAATAAAGGTAACATTAGTGACAGTGACAGAAGGATATATAGCATTTATGATGTGTTAGGCACTGCTCTGAGTGCTTTACATATACTAACTCAGAAATATGCATATTTCTTTCATGGCATATACCCACATAACTTCAATTTGATAAATAGCGGACTTCTAGTCAAAGACCACTTTGAGGCTCAGAGCTGCCATTTATTTCGTATATAGTGTTTGACAAGTTAGTTCATTTCCCTGAGTCTTTATCCATCTCCTGTCAAATAGCAAAAACAATTACTCCGGTATAGGGTTGGGCTCTAGATTTCATGCGAAAAATTAGAAAGCGTTTCAGAGATGCCCAGCAAATGTGAAGTACTCAGCCTCCTTGCCCCACCTCCACCCTATTGGACTACACATTTCTTGAAACAGGAATCATTTATTTTGATATTGAATCCTTAGGGCCTGGCATATCCCTTACAATCAATGTCTATTTGTTCAGCGAATGAATACCTACATTAGCAAAATGAACAACCAACAAATTCAAATGAATAGTTAAATTGGTGCTGTTGTATATGATATCCCAGAGTTAATTGCTCTTCTGTAGGAATTGAATTTCAGTGCTTACTGTTGACTCTCCTTGGTCTAATCTATTAGTAAGATTAATATTATTATCATCTGACTAACCCTTTTTTTCTAGTTTTTTGCTATCATCCACATATTCTTAGAAAGAAACTTTTTTTGGAAATCATTTATTTTTAGAAATTTAGTTTGCTCTCAAAACATTGCAATGTCTTTCACAACATTTCTCATGTGAAATGAGACCTAATTAATAAGATACAAATTGTTTTCCCATCTAATTCCTACAGCTCCTGGATTCTGTTCATCACCATGACCAACTAACCTCATTTGCTATGAAGTCCATTCACTCTTATTACTTCACTTTTCCCACCCATTGCTCTTTTCTTCCAAATATTCTTGCTTTCTTTCTAAAACGTGTTTGGTAGTCACTTCTTTTTGATGAGCTCCCCCTCAATACTAATCTCTGTTTCCTTCATCAGTTTGTTGTCACGTGTTCATCTGGAGCCTTGGTGCTCCATACCTGGCATTATTGCTCAGAGAGGTGACCCTGGAGCTGTCCTCAGTCTCTGACCTTTCTATTCCAGTGTCTGGAAGGAATAAGGAGTGATGTCCTGAGAGGTTGGCTGACCTTTCCTTTCCCTCCTCGTGTTGGAGCTCTGTGGCTGTATCCATCCAGCAGAACAGCTGTCCATGCCTAAGGGTCAGCTGGCAAGATCTATAGGAAAAGCTGAGTCATGTGCTTCAGAGCTGGCGTCTAAGTCTCCGTAGATCTCTGTCTGAGTACATACCGTGGTTTTCAGAGAGGGACACATCAAGCCCTTTGTTTGCACAGAATTAGCCTAAGGCCTAGCCCTCCACCATCTGGCAAGTGAATATTCAGCCAGAAATCATAGTTTTTCCTTCTTTTCTCTTTTCATCTACTACTTCTGTAATTGGCAGTATTACAAGCCATCCAGATAAACAGGAAAAGAACACGGGTAATGAAAACCACACAAAGGGGGCTTTTTCTCTGTATTCTCAGGTCTTTGTGTAACCAAAGATTCCCTATATTTACTTCTTAGGGTGGAGTTAAAGGTCTCATGTAGATAAATCTTAACCGTGTTAGCACCTCAGTGGTACAACCGGATCTCAGAGGACTTGCATATTCAGAATCTTTCCAGAAAATATAGTAAGATGTTAGCTTTTTTTAAAAATTAATTTTGCCTTTATAATTGACCTATAAAGTGTACAAAAATGTCTTGTTATTTACCAGATTTGACTCAGAATTATTTGGGACTTATTGCCAAAAGCCACATTCCAGCTCAAAAATGATTTTGACACATCAGAGATACTGAAATAGATGAGTTACAGAATCTGACCATAATATAAAACAATGTTTTAGGTGATAATGTTATCTTGTAAATAGGTATTCCCATGGCTCAATTTTATACAGAGATGACATGGATTTTTTTTTCAAGTCAAAAACTTTGAAAAATTGTTAGTTTTCTGCTGAGCTTAAGTAACACAAAATTCTTGTGCTCCAAGCTCAAACTGGAAGATAAAAGTATTTGTGTTTTTATTTTGTCTATCTTTTATAAAAATCTGAAATTGTGTTCATGACAATCAGCTGAGAGATATGTAGTCCACCCATGCCTCTGGTTGTGCCCTGTCCAGTGTGGTAGCCACTATGTGTGTGTGGCTGTGTAAATTTCAGTTAACTAGAATTAAAGTGAAATTAAAATTCAGCTCCTCATGTGCACTGACTACATTGCAAGTGTTCAGTAGACACATTGGCTAAATAGCTGCCATATTGATATAGAACATTTTGACCATCAAAAATAGTTCTGCTGGACAGAGCAGCTAGATAAACGAAATTTTACACCTAAAAAATCTGGAACATGTTGTGTACAAACGCACACCCTGCAAAAGTTCTTTTAATAGAAATGCTCTTTGACATGACATATTGAGAGATATTATAAATAACACACCTGAAAATTTTGGTAGCACATGTATTACCAAAATCTCATAGGAGAAATTGTCTACTATCTCATCCTGTGACCTCCTTACTGGATAAATTCCTCAGACTTTAGTATCCCCAACAGTTCTATTTTATGAATAATGTTACTCTTAGGACATTTAATTTTCCTTCTTGCGTTGGCCTTGGCCTTGGCCTTCAAGTCTGAACTCATGGGCCACCGTTAATAATGGTACAAATCAGTACTCCATCACTTTTACTGTACTAATTCTTTGTGTTTGGCAGAGTATTCAGTTTCCCTGGGGTTTCTTGGTTTCTTTATCTTATTTCATTGTGTGCTACACAGAACACACTAGTAGTTAAAAGCACAGATCCTGGAACCAGACTGCCCGAGTCCAGTCCCCAGCAGCCCATTCATTAGCTGTGTGGCATTGGGAAAGCCATTTAGTGTTTGGGTGTTTCCTCACCTTCAGACTAAGGCTTGACTATGATAATAACGTAAAGTATCTAACACATTAGCTAAGGCATCCAGATCTTGTAAAATCTCTTAGAAAGCAAGGAGTTAGGAAAAGTAGATAGTAGGAAAGAAAGGAAATAGGTCAGGAAGGGTAATACGGCATCATAGTATAGTTTATAGTGTACAAACTATTTGTACAATATATAAATGGATGCTTTTCTTTGTTTTATCTCACATTTTTCCAAGGTAATTTATGGTGGCTTACAAAAACATACAAAATATAATAAAATATCAAGGGTTAACAAGTTAGAAAAGACAACATTTAGTTAAGACTGTAAATTCTAAAGTATTTATTTAAAAACAATTATATAACTTTAGTCTCATACTTCATAAGATGTTCTGAATCAGAAAAACCTGCTTTTGAAGGCCATACCTTTCTTTGGTACTGTGCCCAACTGTTTATTCTCAGGAAAGTCATCCCTCTGGGTTTGCAGGAAATTTACATCACAGCATACAGAATGCAATTTTAAAAATGTATTGATTGAGATTGATCAGTGAAGATTAATACTGATCAAGATTGTCTCATGATCTTATATGGATGGATTCTCTTTTTCACTATGAGGAGATGTTGGAATGCCTTCTTGACTTCATCCTATGTCAAGATAATCCCCTTAGTAGGAGGAGAAATCACAATATATGCTTTGTTTCCATATTCTTCTCTCTCTCCCTTCCTCCCTCCCTCTCCCCCTCTTTTTCTCTCTCTCAACACATACACACATACATACACACTCATGCAATAACCTAGAGGAGGAAAGGAGGGAAGGAAAGGCAGAATTGTATATACCATAAAAATCAGTGAAATAGTCATTGAAGGCTGTCCGAGTTAACAAAAGCCAATTGGAGAATACCTACTGAATGGCTATCTGAAGACTTTGTGGATATGAATTATTTTTGCTTGAGGTAAAGATTTGGGCTTCACTTGAAAAGCTGCCAAATATCCCTTTTAGATGCTCCATGATTGGTAGCACATAGCACTTCAGTTCAATAACTCAGCCATGCCACCATCTGCCCAGCACTCTCATTTTGCTAGTTGGCATGTCGTTTATTTGCTTTTTAACATGCAACCCATATAAAAATGCCTCATAATCTTCCAAAATTAGAAATGCAGCTGTTTTAAGTCTTAAACAGCAATAGACTATTCATTATGCCAGTATGGAGGAATAAAATAGAAAGATCTATTTGAAAAGAACAATACTAGGCCAAAATGTATTTGCTCCTCCACTTTTCTAAGTATTTTTAAGTCATCTGTAGCCTGTTACCATGTTGACTTCAAAGTGAAGTCAACACACAAATATACCAAGTATCTCTTTTCCTACATACATTTTAATACAAGAATTGGGATCTGAGTACAAACTCCGAATTCCCTTTTTTCATGGTGTGAAGCAATTTCAGCATTTCGGTTCTGAGAAAATGAAAATTTTCTGGCTAACCCTGGGTCTCATCTTACTCTATTTTTATTTTCCCCAGGAGTTTTTGAGGTTCTGATCATTGTAACTTGCTAATCCTGAAAACATTGTAATATAGAGCTGTGTGGAGAATTCTCACTGAGACCAAGCAGTTGGTTGGTTGTTTAAAAAAAAGATGAAGAGAAAATAGATTTTTTCCCACCACATAGTAATCTTGTGGTGCTGAGGGAAAAAAAAATAACCGAAGCAAAAACTATTCTTTAATTCACCATGTTATCCACAATCAGATTATTTAGGGATAATGGACATGAGTAAACAATAAAGGTCTGGTATGGAACAGGCCATCTGGAGACATCTTTATTCATGGTGACTAGACATAACCATTCTAAAACTCAAGTTAGATGGTTTGAAATTGGTTTGCCCCAGCCTTTACACTAGTTTGTTTTTTTGATGGGGAGGGGGCATAATTAGGTTTACTTATTTATGTTTTAATGCAGATTGAACCCAGGAACCTCAGGCATGCTAAGCACACACTCTACCACTGAGTCATACTCCCCTCTTCCCAGCATTTATACTTTGACATTCATTTAGGTAAAGATCTAAGTGAGATTTATTTGGTTATATATTTTGCTGCCCCTGCATGAGACCTTTCACCATTGTGAGTTTCAAGCACTTTAAAAATCATTTATATTTTTGAGAATCAACCTGTAAAAAATTACTTCCTATGAAATCAGAACTGTAAAAGCAATGATAGAGCAAGATACAAGTTTGCTAAAATGGACAGACTTCATATATACTTAAGTATCCAACAAAACTAATAATACTAAAGAATAGGGAAAATATGTTACGATTCTTTTAAAATACATATAACAGTTAGCTCAGTGTCACACACAGTAGTCACTCTGCAAATAAGTTTTTCATGATCTATGTGCTTTGCTTGCCAATTTAATACTCCATAAATGGATCTCAGTTTGAAAGGAAAATTTTAATTTTGGTTTTAAGGAGTTAAAATGTTTGGAAAATTCCAAAGTTAAAAGGCACACTAGACCTTATGACATGTTGTTCTAACAATTATTCCGAAATTTTAATGAAAAATACTTGTTTAATTCTGCCGCTTTAATATACTACTGTTTCCCTGAGAACCAATGTGTAATGTTTACATATTGAGCCAAAGAGATTCGTGGTGTCCTTCAAGCTTAACAGCAACCTCAGGATTATCTCATGTGTAAATCTCCACTCTTGCTCGTTTTATGCTTTAAAAACATTTAGTGCTGAGCAGAGGTCTTGGTTTACTGTTGCTAATGACTGAAATCTATTTTTGGTCCCCTGGAGTACTTAATACACAGAATCTGTGAGACAAGCACAAATGCATTCTTCCTGCTTTGAAATCAGACTGGCCTTCTTAGACAATAGCACCCTTGCAAGTGGATCAGTAGTCAAGGCCTGTTAGGTTTTTAACTAAACTTTTTATTTTTTGAATAGTTTTAGAAGTAAAGTTGCAAAGACAGTACAGAAAGTTCACCTCACCCAGATTTCTTTCCTCTAATGTTATCATCTTACATTGGCATCATGGTATATTTATCAATACTAGGAAATCAACAGTGGTCAATGATTCAAACTTAGCAGTTTTTTCTCATTAGTGTCCTATTTCTGCCCCAGGACCCCTCCCAGAGCACCACATTGCATTTAGTTGTTACCTTTCTTCCAGTCTCCTCTGGTCTATGTCAGTTTCTCATACTTCCCTTGTCTTTCATGAATGACTTTGGCAGTTTTGAGATTTGTCTCTTCTTCGTTTATTTATTCAAAACCCAGTTGTAGGTGTTTATATATTTTTTACTTACATAAGTAACAGTGCATTTGATGACATAAGTTCTAAAGCCACTTGTCATAGTACTGTTCTTGAATTCAGGTTTTCTTATTAAACATATAAAGAGAGAACACACACATATATATATGTGTAGTTTAAAGAGATCAGTGATTACCAGTATAAACAACTGCGATGGTTAATTTTATATCAGTTCGACTGGGCCATGAGTACTCATATATTTGGTTTAACATTATTCTGGGTGTGTCTGTGAGGGTGTTTCTGAATGAGGTTAAAATTTGAATCAATAGACTGAGTCAAGCAGATTATATGTAAAGAATATATACTTATTGAATATTGTGGAAATAATTAGGACTCTAATTATTGAAAGTAATAGCCAGTAAAGGGAAAGAATTAAAAATTTATCTTGCCTTCCCTGTACTAACTGCATTGCAAAATAGCCAAATAGCACCAGTTTATGAGGAAAATATATTTTTTATAGGATTATTACAAGAAACAGTGTAGAATGAATGATGGAATCAAAATCACTGGTTTGCAGCCTCAGATGAAATCGTTGATTCAGTCAGTGTTCATCAGTGGATGAAACCATTATAGCATTGGTTCTCAAATTTTAGTGTGCATCAAAATCTCCTGGGAAACTTGTTAAAGTACACATTGTTGGGCTACACCCCCAGAGTCTCTGATTCAGTATGTTTAGGGTGTGGCCAAAAATATGCATTTCTAACAAGTTTCCATGTGATGCTGGTGCTGCTGGCCCTGAGGAGCACACTTTGAGACCTTCTGCACTAGATGTAATTTTGGTAGGGAACCAAAATGGAAACATCAGGCTGTCATCACTGGAATCTACTTTAGTAGGGCAGCCAGATATTGTGAGTCTCCAGATGTTATGCAAAATGAAGAACAAAGTATGGAACTGTTTGGACAGACTTTTCCAGAGGAATAGAACCAATAGAGGGGGGTGGTGTGAAAGGGTAGAAATTGAGTGACTTTAAGGAGTTGGCTCTTGTGATTATGGAGACTGGCAAGTCTAAAATCTTTGGGGTAGGCCAGCAGGCTGGAGACCCAGGGAAGAGTTGATGTTTTAGCTTAAGTCCAAAGGCAGTCTGCTGGCAGAATTCCCTTTTCCTCAGGGGAGGTCAATTTTTTGCTGGTAAAGTCTTCAACTGACTGGATGAGGCCCTCTCATGTGATGGAGGGTAATCTGCTTTATTTGAAGTCTACTGATGTTAATGTTAATTACACCTTTAAAATGCCTTTACAGAAACATCTAGAATAATGTTTGCTCAAATCTGGGTACTATGGCCTAGCCAAGTTGACACTTAAAAGTAACTATCACATGAACATAAAATGTCCCGCCAACAAAGTTGAACCTGAATCCAGTCAAGCCTCCAGAGCTAACTTTTCTTAATGAGAAATACGGAGAAAGAGAAACAAGTTAAATGAGAAAACAAGATGTAGTAGTGATTAGGCTTCCTCAACATAGTGGTTTTGAAAGAAGGGAGGAAGGAGGGGAAGTAGGAAGGAAAGGAAGAGGAGGAGGTCTGCCCCCACCAAGAGATTTAAGAGATTTAGCAACCAAATGTGATGTATTGAGCTTGTTTGGACCTATTCAAACAAATAAACTGTGAAAAGAAGTTTTGGAACTATTGAAGACATTTGTTTATGGAATTGAAATTACCAAAAAATTTGTTTATGGAATAGAAATTACCAAAAACATTGTTCCTAGTTTCATTTAGATTTATTATGGTACTTGTGATTATACATGAAAATACTGTTTTTTATTTTAAGAAATTCACTTTGAAATACTTAGGTCTGTAATGACAGAGTATGTGGAATCTCCTTTAAAATACTTTAGTAAAGTTATAAAAGAAAGAATTAAAAAGGTTGCATGAAGCAAATATGGCAAAATCTTGATAGCTTTTGAATCTGATGTTGGGAATGGAAGTTTACTGTTCTGTTCTTTCTTCAGGTTAGAAAATTTTCATAATAAATTTTAAAATGCCTTGTAAAAGAGAAATAATAGAGGGGAACTTACTCTTCTGGATATCAGAACATGCTGTACATCTATATAATTAAAATAGTGTTATTTTAACACATAGATAGGCAGATCAGTAGAAAAGTATAGTCGAGAAGAGACATACTTGTGTAAAAAATTAGTTTAATTTTGAATCAGTAGCAAAAGAATGGATTATACAATAGGTGGTGTTGGAACAATTGGATATCCACTTAGAAAATAAATTGCAAACAGTCAAGAGCTAAGAAGCAAATCTATAAGTTGTAGGTAAAGCCTTCTGAAATCTCACCTAAAACTCTAAATCCATAAGGGAAATGATTGCCAGATTCAAACTTATGAAAATATTTAAACCTCTGAACAATTTAAAACGTCATAAATTAAAAGCACAAATGCCAAGAATTGGAGAGTTTGGATATTTGTGGAGCTCCCTCAGAAATCAGAACAAATGAAATTAACCAAAGGAGAAACGTGCAAAGGTCTGGTCAGACAGTTCACAAAAGAAAAACTAAAAATACATGGAAACAAACAGGGGACTATTATAAACATTTGAAATGATGATAAACCTCATTTGTAATCTAAGAAATGCATATTAATATAATCCAGTCTTCACCTAGCAGATCGTCAAAACTTAAAAGGCAGTCAATATCCAGTACAGATAAAGCTTCAGAGAAATGTGCAGCCTCACATACTATTGGTTAGAAAACAAATTGGCAAAGTACTTTTGGTGGCAACTTGTTAGTTCCTTCGAAAAACCTTCAAAAGCAAACTCATTGACCAGGCAACTCTACTTCTAGCAATACATCCTCTAGAAGTAGTTTCACATGTAGAAATGCTCTTTCACGATTATGAACAACAAATTAGAAATCCATTGTGATAAGTGCTCAATGACCAAACAAATTTTGATACTTCTTTGCCATGAAATATTATTTAATAGAAGGCAAAATGAAGGAGATCAATATTTATGGACATGGAAATTTTCATAACACTGAATTAGTAAAGTAAGCAAATTTAATCCTGCAGTATACACTTGGTCACAGGCTGTTCTCGACCACATGAATCAGTACTTGAACCTTACCATCTAATAGTAAAAGACCTTCCTCACTCATCTCAAACAAATTTGCTTTTACTTCGTAAGGGCAATGCCGGCTAAACTTTGTATTTTGTAATTTATTTTTAGAGTCCTAGCTGCTGTTGATTTTGTCCTTAATTTCAGGGCACATGGATCATGATTAAGTTGACTTGGTCAGGACTCACAAACCAGCACTGGGTGCTGTGAGATATTGGATGGAGCTGTGTCTGGAAGGCCCTCATATTGTCAAAGGGCTCTGCATGCATTCATGCAGAGGGTTAGGATGATCTTCTTTTGATGAGCAGGGTAGACTGTCTCCCAATTTTAAGAGTGATAAATGTTTCATGATTAGGGAGCTTGAAAGGAATAGGAAAAGCTAGGATTTCCTGTAACATTGAAACTTCAGAGACAGCCTGGAAAGGCAGAAATTAATTTAGAAGGCCAAACTGTATTTACCATCTAGGATTTTTTATCTTAGGAGATCATTTTTTCATATCTCATGTCTTCCCTGTCAAGCTTGATAGAACTTGATAAAGCTTACTTTATGAAATTTCAGAACTGTACACAGCTCTCCTTGTAAATAACCCTTAAACTTGTTACTCTGCTCTCTTCATTAAAAAATGACACCCTAGGAACCATATCTACTTTACTTAGTTTCAGTAATTCAAAAAGTCTTATATAGTATCTCATGATCCAGATAATAGTAATTAGAAACATTTGTTTATGTTTCAAATGTCGTTTTCCAATTTTCTCAAAGTTTTGTTTCAAATATCCAAATCTTTGAAGTAAGAAAATGCTGGGCTAGTGCTCCAAATATCAATGCTTGACAGATTCCATGTGACAAAGATAACAGTTTTTAGAAAAATTTGAAATATAAGGTATAATCAGAAAGGTGTATTTCAATAAAATTTCTTGAGGATCTCTTGTTTTCTGGTGAATTTTGACCTCCAGTTACATTAGAAATACATAGTGCATCTTCATATATTGCTCTACAAGTTTGAATAGGCATTTATTCTCAGGTGCTCTGTCTCCTCTGGCATGTAAAATTACAGGGTTCTTATATCATATCAAAAAAGTAGAAAGCTGTGGGAGTTATACAATTTCATTATGTCAAACAGGAATACATTAAGGCTTACTGTTTGTTAGAGTTAAAAATACATTTGCTGAAATTGCTGGAGAAATTCAAGCACAATCATGTCAAAAAAAAAAGTGAAAAAGAACTGAAGTGTGATTACCTAGAATTTCTTTAGTCCAAATCATGAAACAAAATTTCATATTACATCCTTATTGCCTTACCCTCAAAGTTATTTGCACATACACTTTAATAAAAATAGATGTTTGCAGTGGGATAACATACTGTTAATCAGTGGCTGCCCTAAAACATTTTGCTTTGTGAAATTTAAAATGTTGCTGAAAGCAAATCTGCATACTTAATACAGATCATCCTTGTTTTAGAAAATAGTAATTCAGATGACATTTTAACTTTTTACTAAGTATTTAACTTGTGCACATATATTCACTTACGCAGTAGTAACGCTAGGAGTCGTTTGCCATCTGAGCAGAAGTGGCCATCTACCTGGGAGCATGATGTAAGAATAGTTTTCAAAAGGTGCAGCCCTATGTTTTAGCTTCTGATACTGAGATTTTAAGTTATCTCATCATAGTAGGAGTGGTCTTAAATATGAGTACATGATTTTTATTTTCTTTGTGTATCAAAACGTTGGCAACAGACTAGGAGTACATGGACCGGATACAACCTGTAGACATGCTGTATTGAGCCAACAAAATGTTGTTTTTTTTTTTACCCCTAGAAAATTAGAGCAGACATTTAAAAGTACTCTATATAAAATAGATAAAAAACAAATTTCTACTGTATAGCACAAGGAACTATGTTCAGTATCTTGTAGTAACCTGTAGTGAAAAAGAATATGAAAAGACTATGAATATGTATGTATATGCATGACTGGGACATTGGGCTGTACACTAGAAATTGGCACATTGTAACTGACTATACTTCAATTAAAAAAAGAAAAATAAATTTAAAAATTAAAAAAAGAAAAAACTATAGCAATTTCATATAAAATCTGGATTCCAGGATTTTCATGAAAATGGAGAACCTGACACTCAGGCTCAGTATTCCCTGGCAGCCAGCACCAGGACTCAGTGCCTTTCTTCTGATGGGTCTTCAGCTCTGCTGTTCACTTCGGTTACCTCCACTCTTTGTTGTCTTCCTGATGCTGAGGCTGAGCGTCAGTTCCCACTCCTCTTGGCAACTGCAAATTCTCTTTCTCATAATTCAGAAGTATTTAGTGGCAACTATGTTTCTAGCAAATGACAGGAAACAAAAAATTGCAAGGGCTGAATGTTTCAAGCAGAATGTGTTAAAATAATATAAAGTGATTCATTTCATAGAGTTTTGTTTATTTTCTGCCAAGTCTTATAGACATTTAAAATATCTATTGACATATAATTCACATACCATAAAGTTCAGCCATTTAAAATGTATAATTCAGTGGTATACAGTATATTCACAGAATTATGCAACCACCACTATCTTATTTTAGAAATTTCCATCACCTCCAAAAGAAACCTTGCAACCATTAGCAGTCTTTATGGTCATCTAAAAGTATGAACCTGGTAGAAGGTGTGAAACAACGGAATCAGCTTTAGTCTGTGATCTAGATTTTATTTCAAAATTTGGGAAACTTGATTTTCATGTCTCATTTCCTAGCCTTGTGTATACTTCAGATTTTATAACTAAGCCTCTCATCTCTCCATCCAAAATTCTGATTTGGAAAAAAAGCAAAACCAGAAAACCCTGTGCATATGGACATATATAGACAAGCATGTGGCTCTATGGAGTATGACTAGATGCTTTCCTGGTGATATCTGTGAATCCAGTAATTGACAGGCTACAAATCTGGAGTCATCTTTGCTTTCTCTCTTTCATGCCCTACGCTTCTCTGTTATCAGTCATATCTACTCTGCCTTCAGCATATGTCCAGGTGCCGATCACTTCTCCGTCTCTTTACTGCTTTCACCCTGGTTCAAGCCAGTATCATCTCTCACCTGCTTCTGCCTTTAATCTCATACAGTCTACTCATAGTATAGTAGCTGGCTGATCTAATTAAATTTGAGAATTCAGTGTTTGTGGAGGAGCATTCAGGGTAACCTGAATTGGGGGAAGTTGAGGATGGTGAATAAGTGTCATATCAGGCCACTGCCATCCTTATTTAGAAAAAAAAAAAAGGAGTGTATTGTTCCCAGTAACTTATATTAAAACTTAACTTTAATTACAAAAGGAAAATATTTGGTTGTCCCCTCTAACCAAACATTTTAAATTCCCCTTTTCTGGTGGCCACCAAATTTTTCACTTCTTTCTCTCCTGCCTCTAAATGTAAACAATCCTTTTCCTAGAACCAGCCCCAAGAATGGTCATTCTGTGAAGTTTTCCCTGATTAAAACACTGTCCTTAAGGTATAGCACTCTCTTGCTTCCAAAAACACAAATGAGGTTAAGTGCCAAGACAACCTAAAGCTCTAAGGATATTTAATTTTTATGTAACTGTATAGACTGAGAGACTTAAAGACAAGAGTTAAATCGTCCAACAGGTACACTTGGACTACAGGCTGCTGGGACACTGCGTTTTCTTTTGAGTAGAAGTTTAAAAAATGAGAGGGAAGTCTATTGTAAACTCCATTTAAAGAGATTTTTACATCCCTAAAATGGCCCACCGAGATTATTGTAATGGGGATAACTTACTTACAAGATCATTTTACCTCAAGTACACAATACCATCATAGGAAGATTTCTGTTGTACTCAAAGCTTGGGTATGTGGGTTAAGTTTCACATTTAAAATATTGCATTTATATGCATTCATGAAAATTGAACGTGTTAATATTCTGGTGCAGCACCTACCTAGAATTGTATGTGTTCATCTTTAAAAGCCCTAGAGGAAGGCTACCTCTTCTTTAAGGTAGGCAGTGGGGAGGGAAAACCTTCTTTTAAAGCTCCCATAGATATATGCAAATGCTGTTGGAAAAATGACACCTAGACTTGCTGGACACAGGGTTGTCACAAACTTTCAATTTGTAAAAAACAGATGTATGAGTTTGATTTTGAATAAATGACATCTAAGGCTCCTGTTGAACTGAACAAATGGACTGTGAATAGTAGCTGGTAATACACATCTAAAGCTCATGACTGGCTTTGGGTAAGTGATAGACTTGGGGAGTATAAAATCTGTAGGATAATTAAACCAGGGGAGAAGATAACCTCATCCAGAACATGAGAAGACATGGGAGCCTGGATTTAAAAGTTTAAGGAATAAAGGAGTTTGTTAGTGGGAATGCCTGTCTAGCCCAGTACTGGATATCAGTATAACTAGGTTATGATTGTGGGTTTGCCACTTCTTAGAACTAGCCACTGGCAAGTGATTTAATTGTTCTCATTTCATTTTCCTAATCCATCCCAGGAGAAACCCCTACCCCCACCTTTGGCAGTGCTCTAGCAGAGACGTCTACGTCCTAATCCCTACAGCCTGGGAATATGTCAGGTTACGTGGCAGAGGCGAATTAAGCTTGCAGGTGGAATGAAAGTTGCTAACCAGCTGACTTTAAAATAGAGAGATCATCCTAGATTGTCCTGGTGGGCCCAGTATAATCACAAGGGGCCTTAAATGCAGAGGAGAGAGGCAAGAGAGAGAGAGAACCAGAGAGAGCAGCAGCAGGAAAAGAGCTGGGCCTGGTGTTGTTGGCTTTGAAGATGGAGGAGTGGGCCATGAGCCAAGGAATGCCAGCTCCCTCTAGAAGCTGTAAAGGCAAGAAAGCTGATTCTCCCCTGGAGACTCAAGAAGGAATCCCACTTACTGAAACCTTGATTTTAGCCCACTGAGACTCGTTGTGGACTTCTGACTTCCAAAACTATAGGATGACAAATGTATGTTGTTTAAGCCATTAAACTTGTGGTACAACAGCAATGGGAAACTAATACACATGTTGGGCAGATGAAAAGAGATTATGGATGTGAAATAGTTTTAAAGACAGTGAATTGATACACAGGTGGACATGCTTATGAGGACATGTTTATGTTTTCCTCTACTGATTTTAGTGACAGATGCTGAGCACTAGTTGTGAGTGAATTGTGCCAGATGTGATTGGTTTTAACATTAGACTCTTAAACAGTTACTAAGTAACAGGGAAATGATCAGAAGGCAATTGGCGCATAAATATACAATCAGTGATGATAATTCTGGTATTTAGATGTCCGTAGAGTGCTAAGTAGCGTGTCAGAGTGGTCGTGATAACTGAAGACAGCTTCTCTACCCCAAGCATGGACTGTCCACAGTTAGGGCCCCCTTTCCACCTGCAACAAGTTGTGTTGGAGTCTTAGGTGAGCTTGGGCCTCATGCTGTTGACCTTGAGGAAATTAGCAGAATATTTTGAGCCTGAGGTGAGACTAGCCTGTTGAACTGTTTGTAAAGAAATAAATATATACATAGTTAATCCCTTTTCCCTCTTACTCTCCTCTCCACTCCTGATCTCAACCAATTTCTCCTCCCACCAAAAATGTATTTTAACTGGGCTTTAGCACAGCTGGTAAAATAGCTTCAAGTACTTTACCTCTGATACATCATCATAAGAGATTAAAGTGTTGTTTTAGGAATACACAAGATGTTTTTTATTCTAATGAATTTTTACATCCATATTGTGAAAAGAAATAGGTTGCACATGATGACACCAGCCTCAAGAAAAGCCCAGAGAGTAGGGGTGCCTGAATGCCTCAGGTGGGCTCAGGCTAGCAGGTTTCACAGCACCAGGGCAGGGAGGGGTCAAGGTTGGGCTGTGGAGGATGAAGGGAAAGAGACTGAGCTTTAGGAACTGGGCAGACGACTCTGACAACGAAACTGTGGTGTGTTGTTAGCAGTCAGCTGGTAGTCAGTTCTCTGCCCGTGCCGTGGTCAGCATCAGCCCTGTCTAACCTCACGTGGAGAGAATGGACACAATGATATATTTCCTTCTTCAGTATTTTACGGAGTGCCAAGTATTGTCTCAATTATATTACAAAGAATCCTCAAAATGTTCTGTTAGATAAATAATGTGATGATCATTCCCATTTTCACAAATGGAAAAACTGAGTCACAGAGAAGTTTATGAATTCAGCCAAGGTCCCACAGCTGGTAATTGGCTAGTAGAGTTACATGGCCTACAGACCAAGCCCTTGACTGGGAGTCCAGAACATCTGTCAGAGATAACAGCAGGGCCCCAGCCCCTGATTTAGTGTCGGTGGCTGAACCTCTGAGGGGAAACCCAGCAAAGTGAAGATGGGGCAACAGATTTGGAGTGGGTAGCCATATCCTACTGCAGACAATGGGAAAAAGACCCAGCCATTAGGACTGGGTGCTTAAAGCACCCCGAGTGCAGAGAAGACTGAAGAAGCACGTTTGTCACAGATGACTTAACAAGGGCAGCTGGATATCATGTCAGAATGTAGTACTAGTTTAAAGCCCCTCAGCCCTTTCCCAACTGACCACACTTCCTATAGTCTTTCCCCTCAATGCCTCCACCCAGAGACCTTGTGAGAACCCGGATGTTTGCCGGTCCACCCAGTCAAATTCAGGCACATCCAGCAAGCATGTCCCTAGCTAAATTGGGGAGCAACTCTTCATTCAAACAAGAAGGAGCCCATAGGATTCAGATTACCAGGAGGAGGAGGGTAAGGGGTGAAGGTTTTGAACGACCTGTGGGACAGGAGCTATCTCCCATTTCATGAAAGTGATAAAGTAGGAAGCCCCTTGAAGAATTGTGCAAACTGAATTCAAAATTCCATCGTGTCTTCCCCTGATAATACTGTTCCTGTAGAAAATTATTATATGTGTGTCTTTGAAGACTTTAAAATGGAAATAAACATTTATCCCAAATCAGCTGTCATCATCAAAATGAGAATCTATCTTACTGTTAGAAATTCTGAGTTTAAAAAGTTTCTATTTCTAAAACTAAATGCTGATGAGAGCTATAGAGTCCAAAATAGAAACAGTTTTTTTTCCCCTAAGAATAAACATCTGAAGTTCGAGTTATAGTTAGCTGGTCCAGTATTGCATAGAAAAGACTGTTCCACACACACACACATGCGCGCGCGCACATGCACACACACATAGTGAACATAAAAATAAATCTTTGGTCATTCTCTGTATTGTAACTAATCGTATTTCTAATGTAGTAAACTAAAGACCCACAAAGGATGCTGTTTGCCTTTAAAGGTGTATTACCTTTACTGGAAAACATGTCAGAATGTTGATCACAGAATTGGGAATTTTGACTACCCACATTTTTGCTCACTTAAAATAAGATGAAACCAAGGCGGAATAAGATGGTTGCCTTGTCGTAATATAGTGTGAGACCGGTTTCATTTCCATGCAGTTAAAGGAACATTTTACTTTTATCTTCCCTTGGAAAGGATGTAACACTGTGTTTGTGTAATAACATTATTCAGTTTAATATTTTGGAGAGATAAATGTTGATGTTTTACACAAAAATTTTAGATAAAAACTTACGGTATATAAAGAAAGTTCTCTTGTAAAGAGCTTCATTGCTATGGTCTTTTTTCCACCAAAATGAAACCTTTATAGATATTTGCATGTGCTATCCTATCATTTCTACCAAACTGAAGTTCTGCTGCAGAGGATGAAAGAAACAGTGGTTTTAAATGCATGTAGTTTGACATTCGCTTTCTCAAATACATTTGGAATAACATTCTAGAGCATTTTGAAACAAGCTGAAAACAAACACTCGAAGTTGGAGAAAGTCATACCTTCTAGCAGTCAAATGGGGATACAGATGAAGGGTCCCTAATCCCAAGGGCAGTCAAGCTTCTTCCGAGTGGGCTGCTCCTTTGTGCTTTGAGTGGGAAAGAGTCACATTGGGTCTGTGCGTGACAAATACTCCCGAATGGATACAAGCCAGGAAATCAGAGGGGTTTCCATTTTGAAATTTGTCTAAATCTTACTTTAAAGGAGGACTCCATCTTTCTTTTTTCAACCAAAAAAGGTAGAGCTTTGTTTGAGAGACATTTTTTGTAGAGTACTCCCTGAAAGGGGCAAAAATTCTTTCAGAATTCAGAAATCAAAGAATGAAAGGCAAGAAAGCTTTCTAGAATAAGTTTAAACTGCTCATCCATGGGAAAAACGGAATGTCTTAATTTGCTAACAGCTTCAGCGATGTGACGACTGCATGAGAAGCCAGGTATATCTGCAGAGCTTGTAGCTTGGAACAGCCCTCTCCAGCCCCACCCGGTGGGCAGGGTCTTTCCGTCCCCGTCCTAGTCCTTGTCCCTTAGGCCTGCGCTGGCTTTTTAGTGGGCTGACAAAGTCTTTCTGCTCTCTTCAAGCCATCCTGGTAAATCCATATAACCGAGCAGGTTTCTGCTCACTTAATCCTCAACCCAGTTCTGATTTCTTTTAGAGTCTGGAGTCATGCGTTAATTTACAATAAGTATTTCCTCACTGGGTATACCACACCTCTCACTGACAACAAGTTGCTTTGTAAGGTACAGAAGACATACAAAAGGTAGTAAATTTCTGTCTGAAGGTACCAGCTACTAAGGTGAGGAGAGAACAATGCACTTAAATTATTGGTGCATAACATATGACATTATGTAAAATTAAATGGTCTTCTACATCTTGAAGAGTGAATTCTATGAATGTTACAAAGAGAGGATATTTGGAGAATCATGGAAGACTTTCTGAGGGCTGGTTTTGAGGGGTGGGAAGGATGTTTTAGCTTAAGAAATCTCACAGCGGTGGGTCATGTAGTCACTAGGAATTTGTTAACTGTGAGAAAATGGTCATTGGGGTCCAGCTGCCCTGGGTGCATCCCTGCTCTGCTAATAACAATTAGCATTATGTCCTTGGACAAGTTCCTTAAATTCCGAAAGTCTTAGTTTTTTCATCTATTCTTTGACAATGACAGTAGACTCTACCTATTGTGATTTGTGTCAGGAATAGATGAGATCATACACATACAGTGTTTAAGATAGTGCCTAGTGTATGCTATGTGTATAATAAAAGTTATTGTTATTTCTCAGTCCATATTCTACTCCCTAGTCATCTTTGCAGTATTTGGTAGTGGTAAAAACCCTCTGATTTGGGCTTGACTTCCTCCTTAAGTTCCATTGAACTCCTGCCTCCTCGTGGCTCTTCCATCCCTCAGAAGACTTCCAGTTGGCCACTTTACTGTTTCTATTGGTGACCTTTTTACTCCTGTGCCTCAAAAAACTGCCTGTGTAGTGGGTGACTTCTCCAATCTCAGTTTCTCTCTTAACCTCCCTCCTGAAGCGCACTTCTAAGCATCTGCTGGATATTTCTGCTTAGTTATCGCACAGGCACTTTTAGCTCAACATATACCAAGGAGAATTCACTGTTCCTCCTGCTCAACTCACACCTGCTGGTGATCTGCCATCATTAATGGTGCTGACTGGTTTCCAGTCAGTTGTAAGTTCTCGTGTCACCACTGACGGCTTTTCTCAGTAACTTCTCATTGCATCAGTTGTAAAGTCTATAGCATGCATTTGTTTCTCTCCCCTTTGTTTCCACTGCTAGAACCCCTATAACTCCTTCTAGCTAGTACCCTTGCCCCTCTGCAGTCCATCTTCTCCGCAGACCATCGACTCATTAATCTTCCAGAAATCTGGCCATGGTCTGACACAACCTCTGCTCCAAGGCCCTTGATCCCTGCCTATTCATTCTTTGCTGAACAGTTTCCCTAAGCAAGCATCTAGTCTACACGAGACTCTCCTTCCACCTCTTCCCTAGCACACTCTTGTACATCCCCTTTGGCTGTTCCATGATCCAATCAAACTGAACAACTGTACTCTGAACTGCCCTTTGCTTTTCTGATTCTGGGCATTTCTTTCTGCCTGAAATACTTACCTCTTCCTAGCTTTGCCTTTTCAGGTTTCACATTTACCCTTCAAATTCCACCTGAGAACCCGAGTTCTATATGAAGTTCTCCCTTCACTGTCACAGCATTTGTTATATTCTGCCTATTGTCATGTCTGTGCATATTTTATGTCTTCTACTAGACCGTAAGCACCTGAACCATATATTACTTCTCTTCTTGTAACTTCCTCACCCCTCCTTCCCTGCCCACTTCCTAGCACTGTCTTCTGTATAGTTGCTGTTCAGTAAATGTTTCTTGAATCAGTCATGCAATGAGAAATATAAAGCTGTTTAATTTTAAGCAAGAGAGGGGTATTTATGAAAATGGCATTGCAGGAAGATTAGTCTGATACTAATTTCATGAAAGATCTGAGCTAAGTTTTCAGAATATTTGAAACTTACAAGGGGAAATAAAATTATTTTAATGAAACTCCAAACCCAATTTATCCTTTCAGGCATAGGGAGGGTCTAGGAAAAGCCTTCGAGATACGGGTTAGACATTTCTCTAATTTGTACCTTTTATTCTGCTGATATGCATAGTTTAATATCCCTACTTTAACCAATGCTAAATAAGTGCACAATAATGACCAGATCTTGTTGATATTGTCAGATATGACTTTTACATTTTAGATGAGCTAGTATGGTTCTTATGATAGAGAACCATAAGTCAAATTGCATGCCCAAATTCTTAACTGCGTGAATACTCGCACACATAGACACACACACTTTATGATTTGGTGGATATCAAATTATATATAATGATTCATGGGCATTTGCTAGTTTTCACTTTCCATTTGTTCACTATCTTTAGGTCCAGTGTAGTTTTTTGCCATGGAAAATGTCATTGATAGTGTAATTAAGAATTACATCTGTACTCAACAATTCTGAAAGGTTAACTGCTCATTTTCTCAGCATCCTCTTAGTGTTATTGGTTGATAGTGGTCCTTCTAAAAGCCTTTCACCATTAAGTATGTGAATTCTTGGATACAATTTGTACCACGTTGTATGTTTAGTATCAAAATCACAGAATCAAAACTATGATCCATGAATGCATGTTTTGGTTTTACCCAAAGGACAATGTAACTATGACAAAAGGGAAACGTCTCTCAGACATAATATTTTTTCTTATTTTGCTTAAAGATATTCAAGTATATAGTTACTTGGCCTGTCTAAGTGCTCTTCTAATAATTTCAGCATAAGTCTCTGCTTAGTTCACCTTCCTCAAAATGCAGCAGAGTAATGCCTGTCATAACAACTTTCCAGATACACATTGGTGGTGACATGAGGAGGGCAGAGTTGGTCTCCAGTGGACATTGTAATGGTGACAGAGACGGCTTATTCACCTTTCTCTTACCCCAGTCTGAAAACATTACTCAGCTCTGTTATGGACACATATAAATATAATTAACTTATGACTACTCAGAAGCAGGATAAATTTTCCAGGATACTAGATTAGCCTCTTTTTTTTTTCATTCTTGAACTTTTTTAAAGCTTTTTAAAAGAAAAAATTATTTTGTTTTTTTGGTGGGGAGGTAATTAAGTTTATTTATGTATTCTTGGAGGAGGTACTGGAGATTGAACCCAGGACCTCCTGCATGCTAAGCCTGTGCTCTGTCACTTGAGCTATACCCTCACCCTTCTCCTTGAACATTTTAATTCATCATGTATTCTCATTTGCGTGAAAAGACAAAGAGTCAGGAAGCAGACTTGAAAGTAACACAAGAAAACTTTAAGTTTTACTATGGGCAAAAAATAGAGAGCAGCAGCTAAATAAGATTTGGGTATTTTTTTGTTTTTTGTTTTTTATGCATTAGCCTCCCACTTTTGAAAACAAGAAAATACGAAAGGGAGCAGGCAAGCAAAAAGTAGTATTTTATTGGCAGCAGAAAATTTTATCTCAAAATACAAGTATAGGACTCTACAGAGCAAAGCTGAAATAAATGGAACAGTGTATTAGTTTTCTTTTGCTGCTTTAACACAAGCTAATTGGTTTAAAACAGCAAAAATTTTCTTACAGTTCTGGAGATCAGAAGTCCAAATGGGTTTCACTGGACTAAAGTCAAGGTGTTGGCAAAGTTGCATTTTCTGGAGGCTTTAGGGGAGACCATGCTTCCTTGCATTTCCAGTTTCTAGAAGCTGCCTTCCTGCATCACTTGGCCCATGGCCACCCCACCATCATTAAAGTCAGCAATGGAGAGTTGAATCCTTCTCATTTGCATCAGTCTGCCTTTTGACTCTTCTTGCTTCTTTCTTCCACATTTAAAGCAATCTGGATTAGACAATCCAAAATAATCTCACTATCTAAAATCAGCTGATTAGCAACCTTAATTTCATTTGCTACCTTAACTTCTCTTTGCCATAATATATTCACGAGTTTGGGAGATTTAGATGTAGACATCTTTGGGGAAGGGGTGAAAATTCTGCCTATCACAGTCTTCTCTCTGGCTCCAAAAGATTCATATCCAGCCCACATCCAAAATACATTTACTACATCCCAAGGTCCCCAAAAGTCATAATGGAATCAACTCAAAGTCCAAGACCTCATCAGCTCCCTCAAGAGTCTCAAATCTCATTATGTGCATTTGAATCCGCTAGTAATCTTGTTAAAATGTAGACAGTAATTCAGTATGTCTGGCAGGGCAGGGATATGGGGTATTGATGACTGTGATTCTGCATTTCCAATAAACTCTCAGGTGATGTTACACTGATGATGTGGATCCATGGACCATATTTAAAATAGCGGGAATTTAACTCCTTTTCCAAAAGCCCTGGTGGGTATTCTTGGAAAATCTTTCCTGAAATTTGGGTTTAGACTTCTGAATTGAATACATGGAGCAGGTCTTTGAAAGACTGTAGTAATACACTATATCATATATACATACACACAAGTAAAGAAAGGAAGGGAGAGAGGGAGAGGAGGAGGAAGAAAGTAAAGAAAAAGAAAAAAAACTATAAATAACAACAAAAACATAGCTTATACTTACTACATATTTTCTGTTTGCCAGGCACTGTTTTAAGAGCTCATTCAAACCTCAGAACCAGCTAGGTCCTACTATTCTCAACTGCTTTGCCACACGAGGAAACTGAGGCACAAGGAAATAAGTAGTTCACCAAAAAGGTCACCTAGCAGATGAGTGATGGATGGGCCAAAAGTTTATGAGTAGGGTTCTGACCCCAGAGCATGTGCTCTTGGCTGTCTTAGAACTCTCCTATTTGCTCTGTTCCTATCTTTGCTATACTGCCATGGATGTACTAGCTTCAGATAAGGTCAGATTGATGAGGGCAGTAGTTTAAGGCATAGGCTGCCACAACAGACCAGAGAGAATACCGTGAAAGGCCCTTCTTACCTGTCACCTCTTGGGCTGTAAGGAAGACTGAAAGAAGAGACCACACTCCTAACCACAGCAAACTCTATTCCTCTGACTGGACTTGGCCCATTCATTCCCTCTCACAAAGTCTCTCACTGACCTGATGTTAAAAAATATGGGAATGTGTTCTTAAGAACATGCAACTTGCCTTTCTTCTAAGGCTTTCTCTTCTCATCTGTGACATGGATTGCTCCTGGTTCCCTGCTGCCCTCTGTTTCTGCTTCTAACATCTGGTTCTTTCTCAGCCCTTGAGCCTCAAATCTGAATTCTTTGCTCTACTTCTTACTTTTCAAAAGGCTCATTCAAATTCTTCAGTTGGCATTTTTTGGAAATTATTTATTGAACCTGTATCCTTCTCCTTGGCTTCATTGTACATTTTCTTCTACTGATGTAGTTTTCGCACTTAAATGTCTCCTTCCCTCAATTATGGATCCAAAACACGGACTTTTCCTTCAAACCTTCCTTTCTTTCCTCTTTCTGTTAGTGGTTCCAATATTTTGTTTCATCCACGAAAAACAAGTCAAATTAAAAACAACTTCAAAAATAAACAAGCAAAATAAATAACAACAAATTGAGTCATATTTGCCTTCCAGTTCTTTCATAACAGTATCTTGTAGATTTTTCCTTTCTTCTCTGTTCCCAACTGCTTCTTTCTTAGTCTAAGCCCACCTCCTCCAGGAGTCTTATTGCTCTTTGAAATGTCTCTTTTTATGTCTTCCTCTAACTGTTCCTAAACACTACTTGGCTAATCTCACCAAAACACAGACATTTCTCTATTCAACCCACTTAGCTGGGGAGGTGATCATAAAGCAACTTCAAAGGTAATGGTTATTTTCATTTTCTTCAGCTCAATGAAAGTATAGTGACTTTTTATTATTATTCTTTAAACTACATGTATATTATATGCTCTTTGTGTATGTGATACTTTAACAAAAATATATTACAGTCATTTTTTGAAAGGAGTCCAGACTGTGTCTTTTTGTATTCTGGAGCCTCACCTTAAATGCCAAAGTTGGTCATCAGCTAATCTCAAATGGACTGTCTCTTCTTTCCCACTGGTTGACAATAGTAACCTTCCCTTCTAGTCACATTAATTTCTTCTATATCCCTCAATTCCCACATTTCTTTCCTCTTCTGAACATTATTCCCCTTGTGTTTCTATCTGATAAATTCTGTTCCTTCTTCATTTCAAGATATATCTTTTCCTTCATCTCTCATAGTAGTTCTTTCTGTACACTGTCCCTTCTCCTTGCCTGGAACTCTTCCTGATCATCAAATCTCCAAATCTGTGTTTGGTTACATACTATGTGATAGTCTACTTGACCTAGTTTGCTCATTTTATAGTATACTTACCATCTTTCCTCAGTTGGAATATAAAATCCTTAAGGGTTGACCATGAATCTTATGCTACTTTGTTTTAAATATGCTGAAGGATGCTGTTTTTGCTTGGTTTGATCATGTCGAGTGTCAAAATAATCCAGAGAATGTTACTGTAAATCTGGAGTGAGCCAAAAAATGTTGAAGACCAGATATAATCTTTGAGTGTTGAGAACAATGCCTTTGAAAATGACTTCAAAGCTTCACCAAATGTAATAGTCAAAATCACCTTTTGGAACATTTTGCTCAGAGTCACTTGTGCTAATGTTATGTTTATCGCACACTTTAGGATGGGCTGAAATTGCTGTATGGTACATGTTTAATCTGTTCTCTGCTTATCATCAAATCAGTTTTCTTCCATTTGAAATTTCCATTTTTAGGTTCATTTTCATTAGCTTTTTTTTTTTTTTTGATAAACGTGGCCCATGGCTTGGTTCTGAATTTTGTACTTCTTTTCTTTATCATTTTCATCTAGAAAAATTACTAAAAAGAGCCCAGGAAAATTATTGCATTCTCTCCTGGCATGTGGCCTTCTGATTAACAGTTTTTAATACTGGCTGAAGCTTTTAAGTTACCTAAAGCTGAAATTGACATACAAATTGTCCTCTGTTTCTAATGTTTATTTTAATGCTAATTTATTATCATTTCAAATAATATCTTATGATTTAAGGTGAGGATTATCATGTTAAATGTATGCTAATTGTTTTGTGACTCAAATATTCACAGTTTATTAATTTAAATCTGAGCATGTATGTTAAAATTCGTTGTTTTCCAGAGATACAATTAAACTTAGTCAATTACTGAAATGCATTTTAATAAGATTTATCCACTATTACATGTTTTGGGTTATAAGAATGTATCGGAATGTCCTTCTTACTCTCTGATAAACACACACCCACACACACACTTTTTGATAGAATTGAAATTTATTTAAGATATACCAACTACCCAAATTTTCCCTCAAAAAAAAAGAACATTGTGTAGGCAATTTTAAGTGAGACTCCTATCAAACACTTAAGCAGAAACTATTTCAAAACACATAAAATCTTGAAAATCTTGTCCAATGTATTATCTAAATCCAGCAAAATTTAATACTGAAACCTTGAAAGGAAAGCATAAGAAAAGGAATTTGCAGTGGATTGAATGTTTCTGTCCCCTCAAAATTCATGTTGAAATCCTGACTCCAGAGGTGATGGTATTAGGAGGTGGGGCCTATGGGGGTGATTAGGTTATGAGTCCCCACCCTCGTGGGTTTAGTCCCCTTTTAGAGAGACCCCAGAGAGCTCCCCCGCCTCTAATGTGTGAGGTTACAGAGAAAGACAGCCATCTTTGAGCCAGGAATCAGATCCTCATCAGGCACTGGTCTCCTGGCGATGTTGTGCTTCCCAGGCTCTAGGACTGCTGTTTGTAAGCTCCCCGGGCTGTTGTGCTTTGTCGTAGCGGCCCAAACGAACTAAGACAGAAAGAAAACTGTAGACCATGTGCACTAATGGAACGGTTAACGTTTTTGAGTATTTACTATTCACTAGGCACTGTGATAAGCCTTTTCAGAGGTGTAGAGACATTAAGTAATTTGCCAGTAATCACCAAATTACTTAGTAGTCAAATTGTACATAAAACACAGGAGTATCAGAAACCACAGGGAATTAATGAAATACTATTTTTTCTTTCTGGATACAAAAGTTTTAAATAAAATGGTGGGGAAAATAGAATCCATGAGAAATCAAAAGAATAATACAAAATAATCAAGTAAGTTTATTCTAGGAATAAAAAGATGATTTAACATTAGTTAATTATTTTTTATAAACTGTCATGAATTTTATACTCTTTTAAAGTAATAAGGAATAACTAGCTCACATTAACAGCATCATATGAGGTATAGTCCAATCAAGCTTAAGATAAGAGCTATCTTTACTGGAATTCAGCATTATTCAAGAAGTTCTTAGCAAATGCAATAATGCCACAAAAAGAAATGAAGCAGAAATAT
This sequence comes from Vicugna pacos, assembly GCF_048564905.1. Classification (NCBI taxonomy): domain Eukaryota; kingdom Metazoa; phylum Chordata; class Mammalia; order Artiodactyla; family Camelidae; genus Vicugna; species Vicugna pacos. Next base: position 37,887,413 of record NC_132992.1, on the reverse strand, counting down.
TGGAAGGGAACGGACAAAGTGATACAAGCAGTTATGATGACTTGGAAAATCCGTATGTAAGTCTGGCTTCAAACTGGTCTAAATTACTCTTCAGAACTTTTCTTCTATCAGTTTGTAGCCTCATTGTCCACATTCAAAACCTTAATCTCTTCATCTTTGAAATAGGGATAATAATAGTACTTATTTTGTGAATTTGGGAGAGTAAATAAAATAAATAATATATTGCTTTTAGCACAGAACCTAACTAAAAGTAAGTGTTCAGTAAATGTTTGCTTATTATTAGTAAGTGCAATAATTACAAAGCCTGAGAAAAAAATGAAAAGCTTAGGAAATAAATGTGGAAAAATCACTGTTTTATGTGACAGCTACAAGGTCCTTTCACTTTGCTAAATTCTCTCTGTAGAGCAGTGCTGTTCAATACAGCTATTTGCAATCATGAAAATGTTCCGTGCTTTCCAATACAGTAACCACTAGTCACCTGTGGCTACTGAGAACTTGAAATGTAGCTAATGTGACTGAATTTTTAATTTTATTAAATGTGAATAAATTTAAATTGGAATAACATGTGACTGGTGGCTACCGTATTGGAAATTAAAGCCCTAGAGGAGCTCATAAACCCACATGGTTTTATTTACTGTTGATTTGCTGCTGATTCCGAAATTAACCCTCCAGCCCACACTTTACTCTGAACTTCTCTGAGTATTCATTTGCTTACTCTTCACCTTCCCAACTTGTATATCTCAGTTTTCTCAGTTGTACCTTGCATTTAGCAGATCCAGCATTGAACTCAGAAATTGATTCCATTGATGTTCAAGGAAATGGAAAATGTTCTTTAAAAATCCACTATGAAAGAAACTAGTTGCCTCCCAATATCCATCCTTTCTTCCTTCTTTACCGATATAAACCCCTATTTTTTCTTTTTTGGACACAATTTCTGCAGGATTCCTTGAGGTTAGTGGTGTCTAGCAAGTGTGGATAAAGGGAGATGAGCTGTCCTATTTCTCTATCTTGCTGCATAGAACTAATGGCCATTTTGGAGCTGGAGGGAAAACCAACTCAGGGGATACCCAAGTGGTCAACTGGAAGAAGCATGGGTCAGCCGGCATTGGATTGAATTCAGCCATCATCGAACCATTGCTTCTTTGGGAGTGGGAATACCCAGCAGATTTCACAGCTTTTAAGGCTTTTGTTGTTTTTGAATCCAAATTAAGCACCTGCTTTTTAAGAAAAATACAGTAAGAGATAAAGAAACTTGAAGCAGAGCACGTAGGACCTCAGCATGCGCCTGATGTCTCCATGTGCAAATATATTTGACAACAGTGATGCTATTTGTTGCCAGAAACCCTGCTGCCTATTAGAACATTTCAGTATAATACTGTACCTGGCCTTTGTCTACCAGCCTTTGTCAGTAGTCTAAAGGGCAGTTTGTACGCTGGTGTTCCTCATGTAAATGAGGTCGTTATCCTTTTAAACGGTGTAAATTCGCCTATATGCAATGGAGCTTTCTAAGAAACAGACTTAACCTTTCTTTCTCCTATTCCGGGTGCCTGCAGAGTCTGCACTCATTAGCTAGAATTTGACTCCATGACATTTTTACTTAATTTTCTTTTTCCTCAATGTTGGGCACATGGGGCAGCCATTTATGTTCTTTCTTGACCTGAGATGCTCTCTAATCTCTTTCCAGCTGTGGCATTTGTCATTCAGTCACATCAGGATATGGTGACCCTTCTTTCCCCAATTCCTAACTTAATTGATTCATTTTAGAGAAGAAACTAGACACAGTCCTATGGACTTAGCTCCATTTAATTAGCATTAACCAGAACAGTGGAAAGAAAGGCAATTTCCTCTGGAGTAGAAATGTATTCTTTATGAGGTAGTAAAGGAAACAATAATAGTTTTTAAGGGCCTTAGTTTTTTTAAGTGCTGTGATGGATGGCAGACTTACAAGCAGTATTTCCCTCTATTACTTTTGATGATGATGACAATAATAATAATTATAAATAATGTAAATAGTAATTGGGATTCAAACCCAGATCTTTCTGATTACAAAGCCCATACTGTTCATGGTTAAGTTAAGAAATTTATGTTATAACTACCACCAGGATGTCAAGGCTAATCACTGTGTCCTCCTCACAGCCTGATAAGGTGAGCTTCACTAAGCCATTTCTATAGAGTGGACACTGAGGCTGAGAGAGGTGAAGTACCTCCCCCCAGGGGTCGCCCATTTGCAGGGACTGGGATTAGAGCCCAGGTATGCTCTGACTCTACGTCCATGCTTCTCATCACTGCCTGCATCACGCTGCCTGTAGAGTAATAAGGCACTGGCAGAGACATCTCTGGAAGTGTCAAGGGCATTGCTAGACACTTTTAAAAATGTGATCCATGTTATGATTCTGATGGGCTTTGCCTTTGAATTTTAAATAATATACGTACAGATTATTAGGACTCAATAAAATGTAGAATTTTTGGACTGCAGCCTAGCAGTATGAGTTTTAAACGCATTGCTTTATTTATTCAACTATGGGCATTAATTGATCACTTAAGATGTGCATATAAACTCAGAGAAGGTATAATCTCTGTCCTCCAGCAGTCTGCTAACGTCAGATGTGAACAGATGAAGGAGTAAGGGGTGTCAGTGTGAGTGATACATTTTGTGATTCAAGTGTGCCCAGGAACAGAAAGAGGGTAGCTTCTATCAGGTGTGGGTGGGCTTATCACTGAAGACTTCGCAGAGCAGGTGACTCCAAGCTGAGTTGTTGGATGGGTAGGAGTTAGCTAACTGATGGGAGGCTCTATGCAAAACAGAAGCGGAGGTTTGTGTGAAAGGCAGGGAGGCATAAGTCAGTAATAGCTGGAGTAAAAAGTGCACTGCGGGGAGTGTTCTTGGCTGACTTCTTAATATGACAGTGGATGGAGACATTAACTCCAACTTAGAGCTCTCTTCCTTTAGTTACATAGAGTTGCGCTTTGTATCTGTTTCTTCCTAGTAGCATCTTCCTGGCAGGAGGCATTACTGTTTCCATAGCAGAGGTTCTTCAGTGGCCTTATGGTTCAGTTGCCTGAGAGGGAAACAAAGAATTGATTGCTCAGGTGTTAACTGTGACTCTCCATTTTCATGAACAGATCCTAAACTTGAGTGAGTTTAAGCCCTGCTATCAAAACTCCTACGTCTTGCTGCTTGCTTCTGGTTAAAAAGAAAAATAAAACAAGACAATGAAGAAGGATCTGTTTTCTTCTGAGCAGGAATGAATGAACACATGTGAACTTTCCTAATTCCTATGTGAACATAGGCCTTGTCACCTGCATGCCTGGTATCTAACAGGCATAGAGATCTCTCCTTAGTGATTATATTCTAAATACTTGGAAGTATTAGACATAATTAGCTTTCTGTGACCTAGCATATATACTTATTATAGATAAACCTGTGCTAAATAAAAGAGACTATTACATGACTTTTAGGGCAGGTCAGTCAGTCGTACCTGCTACATGATCTTGCTAATAAATCTTTCCCATTTGATTTCTTCCATCACTATGAAGATTTATGAATTTCTCTTACTTTCTAAAGTCTTTTTTCCTCCAGAGATTTGATAAACATTCACTTCTGTTTCCTTCTAGTTTTTCCAAGATTTTGTATTTTAATTGTTTACTTATCAGGTATTTTATTTACATATATATGTTTATATATATATTTATATGTTTGTGTAAAACAAGAGGTAAGCTTCTAAATTGTGTTTTCCCCCAAGTAAGTAGTTTTTCCTAATTGTTAGTCATTTGTTAAATAATGTTTCCTGCTGCATTGATTTATGATACCTCTTCCATCATATTTTAAATTCACTCACAGAGTGGATTTTTTCTATCATATTTTAAATTCCTACATGGAGTGTTATCAATTCTATCCTATTGATCTCTCTTTTTTCTTGCACAACCACGATTTATTTTTAAATGTCATAGTTTTATAGAATATTTTGACGTCAACTAGGGCTAATTTCTTTATTACTCTTCTTTTAAACTTTCCATTCTTATCTGAATATTTTCAATTTTTCTTACAGAAGGTCTTTAGAATAATTTCATTAAGCCCAACAAGATTCTGTTAGAATATTGTGGTAGATGTTTTTAGAAGATTAAAAGTAAATTTTTTAGCCCATATATGTATAATTCACTTTGGACTATTGAAAATAGTTTATTTAAAGCCTTTGGATAATCTTTGTTCATCTACTCTAGACTTCATTTTCTTCTCAAATGTACTTGATATATATATATATATTTTTTTCTTAGTTTGAAGATAGTCCACTTCTTCTAAAAAAGGTAGAAACAAAACTACAATTGAATAGTTTAGCTATTTCTATTTTTTCCATGGTTCAGGCCTATCTCTGCCTCATTCTTTCCAACATATAACACACAGCTAAAAGGCCCTTGGTTCTGTTTCAGCTTTTTAGAAGCTTCAGCCTTCTCCTTCTGTTAGCCTTCTTAGTGTGGTTCCCACTGGCCAGGGCCCCTGTTTGCCATCACCGTGACTCTGCTTCTCCCTTTGTAGCTGATGCATTCTCATAATGAGTGAGAGCCTATCAGAGAGTTTCCTAGGCCATTACATCAGTTTCTCTAGATGCCACCCCCTTTCTCCCTAATTAGGGTAACTTGTTATTGTGCTATCAATCTGACTTGTGAGGCCTTTTTTAAAAATTGAAGTATCGTTGATTTACAGTGTTGTGTTACTTTCAGGTACAGCAAAGTGATTCCATAATACATATATATGTGTGTGTGTGTGTGTATATATATATAAATTCTATTTCATATTCTTTTCCATTATAGGTTATTAAAAGATAGTGAATATCCTTCCCTGTGCTCTACAGTAGGACCTTGTTGTTTCTCTATTTTATATGTAATAGTGTGTAATGTTAATCCCAAGCTCCTAATTTATCTCTCCCGTACCCTCTTTTTCCTTTGGAAATCATGTGTTTGTTTTCTATGTCTGTGAGTCTTTTTGTTTTGTAAATAAACATTAGTTTGTGTCATTTTTTAGATTCCACATATAAATGATGTCATATGGTATTTGTCTGACTTCCTTCACTTAGTATAATAATCTCCAAGTCCATCCATGTTGCTGCAAATGACATTATTTCATTTTTTATGGCTGAGTAATACTCCAGGTGTGTGTGTGTGTGTGTGTGTGTGTGTGTGTGTGTGTGCGCGCGCACGCGCGCGCGCACCCCCCATCTTCTTTATCCATTCATCTGTCAGTGGACATTTAGGTTGTTTCCATGTCTTGGCTACTGTAAATAGTGCTATTGTGAACATTGGGGTGCATGTATTGTTTTGAATTAGAGTTTCTGTGGATATATGCCCAGCAGTGGGATTGCTGGATCATATGGTAAGTCCATTTTTAGTCTTGTAAGAAACCTCCATACTGTTCTCCATAGTGTCTGCATCAATTTACATTCCCACCAGCAGTGTAGGAAGGGTTCCCTTTTCTCCACACCCTCTCCAGCATTTCTTATTTGTAGACTTTATGATGATGGCTATTCTGACTGATGTGAGGTGATACCTCATTGTAGTTTTGATTTGCATTTCTCTAATAATTAGCAATATTGGGCATCTTTTCATGTGGCCATCTGGATGTCTTGGGAGGAAGAAGGTCTTCTGCCCATTTTTGATTGGATTTTTTTTATATTAAATTGTATGAACTTTGGTGTATTTTGGAAATTAATCTCTTGTTGGTACCATTGTTTGCAAATATCTTTCCTATTCTCTAGGATGTCTTTTTGTCATGTTTATAGTTTTCTTTGCTGTGCAAAAGTTTGTAAGTTTAATTAGGTCCCATTTGTTTATTTTTACTTTTATTTCCATTATTCTAGAAGACAGATCCAAAAAATGTTGCTGTGATTTATGTCAGAGTGTTCTGCCTATGTTTTCCTCTAAAAATTTTAGACACTCCAGTCTTACATTTAGGTCTTTAATCCATTTTGAGTTTATTTTTGTACATGGTATGAGAGAATGTTCTAATTACATTCTTTTACAGGCAGCTGTCTAGTTTTCCCAGCACTACTTACTGAAGAGACTGTCTTTTCTCCATTGTATATTCTTGCCTTTCTTTGTCATAGATTAACTGACCATAAATTATGGGTTTATTTCTGGACTTCCTATCCTGTTCCATTGATCTATGTGTCTGTTTTTGTGCCAGTACCATACTGTTTTGATTACTGTAGCTTTTTAGTATAGTCTGAAGTCAGGAAGCATAATACCTCCAGCTCTGTTCTTTCTCAAGATTGTTTTGGCTATTTGGGGTCTTTTGCATTTCCATACAAATTTTAAAATATTTTGTTCTAGTTCTGTGAAAAATGCCATTGATAATTTGATAGGGATTACGTTGAATCTGTATATTGCCTTGGATAGGAATGTCATTTTAACAATATTGATTCTTCCCATCCAAGAATATGGTATATCTTTCCATCTCTTTGTGTCATCTTCAGTGTCTTTCATCAGCATCTTATAGTTTTCAGAGTATAGGTCTTTTGCCTCCTTAGGTAGGTTTATTCCTAGGTATTTTATTCTTTTTGATGTGATGGTAAATGGGATTGTTTCCTTAATTTCTCTTTCCGATATTTTGTTGTTTGTGTATAGAAATGCAACAGATTTCTGTATATTAATTTTGTAACCAACAACTTTACCAAATTCATGATGAGCTCTAGAAGTTTGCTGGTGGCTTGTAAGACCTTTTTATTTCTCTTGAAGCTGTATTTTCTTAAGAGTCTCAGGCCATGGACTTATAAAATATTTTCCCAGAACTTTCTGTACTGCCTAATCAGCATATCTAAATACACTTTATGTTTTTTCTCTTGGCTGCTATAATCTTTGGAATGATATATTCACAACCCCCCAAGTTCCGATCATTGTGCCTCACTAATGTTTTTCTGGTCAGATCTGAGTGAAAAATTGAAATTCCTGTCTTTTTCTTCAGTCATGTAAGAGATGCTGTTGCAAGAATTTGTTTAATACTCTTGTTGCTGCAGAGCTAAGGGATTTTCCCAACTCTAAATGTCTCCAGGTAAAAGGAAAATGTGAACTGTGTGATTAGTCTGAGCAGTGGCTGCATGAAGGGTGTATCTGGTACAACAATGCTTGGAGACATTGGGACCGATGGAGAAGCAGAAAGAAATGACCAGCCTAAGGGTGTAGGTGTGTATGTATTAGGTGGCGGAGTGGGAGAAGAGAAGTACACACGTGCAGGCTTAATTTTTTAAGTGCTGTCACATATCTGGGCCACAATAGAGTGGAAATGATCTATTGTCACTTCTCAGTCACCTGTGTCATGGACATTTTGGAGTCACCCTTGCTACCTGTCCTGACAGTACACTAAAGATAATGAAGTGTCAAGAACCCACAAAGTTATGATTATAAAGAAATAGGTAGACAATTGTATAAATTATCTATAATTAAATAAAATCAGGCCATATAAAAATGTTTCCTCTTTGGTTTATCCCATTCTCTGCCTTTCAGAATACTCTTCATCCTTCAAGGTTCTGTTCAGTATCCCTCCTTGATGAAGCTTTCCCTTGCAGACCCAGGCAGTCTTAGCTAACCTTTCTTTTGTGTTTCCTACCTTGCCTTTTGTTTTATGACTATTTATGGTTCTGTCATCCTCATTTTTGAAGCTTCAGCAACAGATACTATTCTTGTCATTTTTCTATTTCCAATATATACTATATTATAATACATATATATTACTATGTAGTAGCTTATAGATTTATTAGTAAAACATAGCATTAATCAGCTATCTACTTGAAGGTATTAGGCCTGCTTGACCTACATGAACTGATTTAAGAAGGATATGAAAATGTCTCAATTTTAAATGCTTATTTTTAGAACTATCACCACCAAATAGAAGTTACAGAGGAGTATTTGGGGCTCAGTATAAAAAAAAACTTTCTAATAATTTGAGATATTTACAAATGTAATAAACTAATTTTTGAGTAGTCATCATTCCACTAATGAACATTCTCACTCTCAGGAAACACAGGGTTATTTATGTATATCTATTATGTGTGTGTATGGATGAATGATAGGATGTTAAAGTAGATATGGTTTCTTATCCATAGAATACTTTAAAACTGATGAGTATGTGTATTTATGTGGGGGGGAATGGTATTCAGAAGCTATTTTCAGTATTCCAGAGGTTAAGAAAAAAAAACAAATTTATCTGTAACAACTCTTTAACAGTTTTTAAAAGTTTCATAATGTTTTGTTTGGACCACACTTAACCAGTTGAATGACACTGGTTATCATGTGGACACCAAGCTCTAATTGGCTGTTAGTTATGTATTACCTTTGATTTTTATAAAAATTTTAAAACCAGTTATTGTTACTAACTCCAATTTGTTTGGAGGGAAGAAGGATTTCAAAAAATGAAGTCCATGAGGATAGCAGGTTAAAAGGATTTTTGATCATGAACTGAATTAATTTCATTCTACATGTTATTTCATGGACTCTGTTTCCCCAGTATTTTTTGCATCTCTTAGATAAGGAAGCACCTTACAATAGTGATGTGTTGTGTTTAATTGTAGTATTTTTTAAATCTTTTCTAGTGATTCATAAAATAAAGATACAGTTTGTAATCCATAGTGTTTTTAATGGTCCGAGGATATGATGATTTGATTCAGAGTGGCTGAGAGAATCTGTATGGTTCAGATGTCAGGCTGTCTGCGTCAAGATCCTGTGTTAACCTAGGGCAGCTCCTTAGTTTTGCTGAGATTCACTTTCTCATCCGTAAAATGGGGATGTTAATAATACCTACTTCATAGATTGCTTGTGAAAAATTGAATGGGGTGATACTTGCAATGTGTTAAGCGTTTCTTTGTGAAAAATTGAATGGGGTGATACTTGCAATGTGTTAAGCGTTTCTTCTTGTATCTGTCCCAACTTGTCAATGCCAGAAAGAGTTAATGCTTCTCCCAAATTCCTAAAATTACCAGTTAAAAAAATTATTGAAAATCTTGGAAGATGTGACATTATTTTATTTTATTATGCAAATAATTTTGACCTCCAGAGAGTATTTATTTTACTTCAGAAGCCTCATTTTTTCTGTACTGCTAACCAAACAGTTCATTCCATTTTGTCTAACAATTTATAATGAACCTGAAAAGAACTACTGATTATCTTAGAGTTTTTGGCTCAATTACCTGTTTCAAATGCTCAAGGACTAAGGAAAGCATGTCATTTTCTCCTCTCCTGCACTGTGGAGTATAACAATAGACTGTGAATAGAGCAAATCAAAGAGACACAAATACCAGCATAAGGGGCCCATTGTGTTTAGTTTGTAGTCCTGTCATATGGGTTTTAATTTAGGTCACTTGATTGATTATGACATACTGACAGCACACTGTCCTCTCTTGGAATCTTTAGACACTTTAATATTTCTATTCTTACCAATCCATTTTGATTCCAAATCTTAAGTGAAATGGAATTACAGCATTCACTTTGTTTTCCTGTGCTAAGTGATTATCTCTGAAGTGCAATTTTGTGATTAGGCAAGATGGCGTGCATACACTCAGCTAATGCTGATTTCCCCCAGGGTGCAGAACAGGTAAATTCATAATGAATGGATGTTGTGCTTTGATTTCAAATGCATGTGAAACCCTGCCACACTTAGTAGTTTTATTTTAAAAATGTATTTAATTATTCTAAAATTAACAGGAGAACATTAAAATTGAACTTTAGAAAATGGCATTTAAACGTAAGTCAAGGGTGCTAACTGCTTATGAATGTTAATCTCTTTCAAAAAGTGAAAAAACAAACGTACCTGACATAAATTGGGTGGGGGGACGTCATTGAAAATCTTCTTTTTAATTAATTATATTCTTTCTGATTGATTCAAAAAATATCTGAACGCAGCTTGATATTAGTATTGTCAAATTCTAATGTTCCTTATTTTGAAAACTACCATAATTATTCAACTAATTGCTATCATAGTACTGTCATAGTTGTTTGGTCCTGAGGGGTGGAGGGTGGGAGGGGGTGGAGGGTTGGGGGAAGGAGGCAGAGGAGAAGTTAGGAGTTACTGGTTGCCACAAAATATTTTCTTTAACTATTTTCTTTGCAAATTTTGTCAATGCGTGTGAGGGATCAGTTTTAAAGAGACTTCAGCATTTACAAAATTTAGACACATTTTGACCAATTTACAAAAGTAGATGATGGATACCCAAACCAGACCTTTTTACTGATTTACTTAGAGTAAGCATTGATCATAATATTGTGAATCTTGAAGTGTGAAACATAATAATGCAATTTCCCCATCTGATTTCCATTGAAATCCTTTTTATAAGGAATATTAACACTAATCAGAACTCCATGTAGGCAATACTGAAGCCGGTTACTTGGCTACAGTCCTTAATAAGCTCCTTTTTCTCACACTTAAATCTCTTAGCATGATGTCCAGTAAACAGTGAGAGCTCAATAAAGCTTAGCTTATTAGTATTCTCATTATCTTTCCATTGAGTAAAGATAGTACCTTTAATAAGTTGATAGTTGATTTTCAATAATAAAGCACATTCATTTGGAATCAAGTACTTTTATTCAAAGTCCAAGGGCAAACCAACCCATTAAAATTTTTTTATTTCCTATTACAGTCCAGGTATTCTCTGAACTATCAGTAATATTCTTTCTGGTTGAAGTGATTCACGTTCCTGCATGTTCTGTTGTCAGTTGCCCTGAGGGATGTGATACCCTCAACACAATCCTCCTAATTTTGGACACCTATCTAGCAGAGATGAATTGCCTACAGTTCGGCATTCACTCTGTCACCTCTTGCATGTTTAACAAGGTAAGCACTTCATAAGTACACCCAATGGGTAATTAGTTAGCCCATACTGCTGGTGAAGGCACCATCAGGAGGACTGCAAATGTTTATTCTCTGTATCATAGGGCTTTTGGAAATAACTCTTTGGGCAGAGTTAGGGAAGATAAGATGTTACACTGGTATGATAAGATGTAACAGTGGCTTGGGGACAAAACACTTGTGAGTTGTAGTATTAGTTATAATTAGTAACTTAGGCCAAATTTTGTAGCTTCTTTGAACGTTCAAAGTTATTTTATAGTTATTGTGGAGTGTTTTGTTTGTTTTTGTCTGTCTTTCCTGCTGTCTGGTAGGCTCTATAAAAATGTCTTACTTATGTTTACATCTTTATCCTTGGCATGGTGCCATTGACAACACTGAAAAGGTGTTGAATAAATGTAGGTGGAAAAAAGGAAGGCAAGGAAACAAACAGGAGGAAGAGAAAGGAGGGTGGAACTGCAGGATGTATTTAAAGCCTGAATTTTCCCCCAAATTCTCTTTGCATAAAGCCTTATGACATCAAGTGCACATGGTTCTGTTGTGATATTAAAGGAAGCTTAAACTTCAAGGATTTGAAGAAGTCACTGTCACTCAGACCTTCTCTTTTTATGTTTGGGAAGCTGAGGCTCATGATGAAGTGAGTGAGGTGTCACCCAGGTAATGGGAAAGCCTCATCCAGCTCCTCTCACTTGCAGGTCAGCACTCTCTGGTCTGGGCAACCTCACTATCAGGATGTGCGCAAACAGGTCTAGAAAGATACAGTCCTACCAAACAGAATGTGGGGGAAAGGGTTGGCCTTTAGCTTTCACTTCTCTGTACCTTTCTATTTCTTGATTTCAGCTTGCACTATTTTATAACATAATAACAAAAATCATGTGTAAAGTATAACTTTTTAAAAATAATGAATGTCAGTACTCCGTATGAATACCATATACAATAAATAACAAGAAGCAGTAACACGAAGTTCCCCAGAGCATGAGTATGATTTGTGAAAGTGTATTTCTTGGAGTGGACTGAAATTCACCAGTGTGTGTATTAAATCCCTCTGTTTGACATATTGGTGAGGAGGCTGCTGGGTTATTTTTAGGCCAGGATTTAAATGCTTGGTTATATTACCTAAGAGTTCAAACAACTCTGTTTCTCCAAGAAGAGGCTCCTCAGATTTCTTATTTGTCTCCCAGTTGGGCCCCGCCCTTATAATGTACCTCTTCAAGGTCGTATTCAAGTACACTGTCTTCTGATCTGTCGGAATTCAATTCATCAAGTGTTTTCTTTCCCTTAGTATCTCTGAATACCTATCTGGTTCATTGAAGTAAGAGAAAAAGCAAAGTACTTGGAAGTAACATATCCTGTATTTGTAAATCAGGTTGAAGTATCGTTTCATTCACGCTTTCCTCTAGCATTTTGGCTATTTTTGAAGTGGCCTGAGACCTTGGCAAACAGGAAGACTAGAGAGAGGTTGCTGTGCTACCCCTTGTAAAGCTGTGGTTGGGAAAAATAGAGTGTCATGGCTACAAGTCAAGCAGCATTGCATCTTATCTTCCCTCACTTTGCCTAGAGTTACAGCCATACTTGTATGATAGTTATCTTGCGTACTGATCGTCTACAGATCGGGGTATCCATTCAACTTATTTTTCAATGTTGCTGTTTTCACAGCTTCTGCCACCTTTGAAGACTTCCAGATCCGTCCCCACGCTCTCTTTGTTCACTCGTACAGAGCTCCAGCTTTCTGTGATCACTGTGGAGAAATGTTGTGGGGGCTGGTACGTCAAGGACTTAAATGTGAAGGTAGGGTACTCCCTTCCCCAGCCAAGTCGCATGTGTGCCTTCTGGACTTCTCAGCTTCTGTCATGCCCTCTACGGACACGTCTTCTTTCCCTCAGATCATCTTGCCGGGTTTGTCAGGGAAGAAGGTGCACAGATTCTGCTCTGTTCACGTCTTTCCATTTCCTGTCTCCAAAACATATTAACTCTGATCTGGGAAACCAGATTCGCCTCTCTTTCCCCCTATATCCTGTGGATATGCTTCTCCTCTATTTCATGTTGGTTATCTTGGCATCAGGCTAGACATACAGTTGGCATCTTAAGCCCGAATTTGAATGGTAGGCATTCCATAAACATTTGTGGAAATGGGCTGAGAGTCAGATTACTCAAACCATCCAGCATCACTCAGCTGCTGAGTGGCAGGCTGGAACCTGTACCCAGGTTTCTACACCGCAGTCATAGTTTTATCATCCTCCAGGCATAGAACTCCTTGAACTGCACAATTCACATTGCTAGAACACTGATATAATCTTTAAAACTGGCCAAATCATACCCTGCTCTCTTTGGATTAAGGGATTGGGAGGAGGGATAGAGCTGTTTGAATTTTGACCAAGAAATCCAGGCATTTATGATGAAAGCCAGAACACAATAACTATAATTTTTTAAATTTCTGTCTGTAAGAAGGGAAGTTAGGAGACTGTAATCTAGGAGAAAGTGTACCTAACTTACAGTTTTATGAAAATTTGTTCTACCATGTGACACACGGAGAAATTCTGTGTAGTAAAACTCCATGAGAGAATTGTGAACAGTAGAAATATGGTAAGGAAAGTAGTGCTTTCCTAAATATCTACCATATGGAAACCAGCATGTGAGGTATTTTAAATATTTTCTTAATGATTCTGCAAGGTAATTAGTATCCCCATTTTACAGACAGAAAAACTGGGGTGAAGTAATTTGTTTAAGGCCTTGTCGACAAACAAATTGTGGAGCCATGATTCAAATCAATGTAGTTCAAAAGTTGTGATGCATTATGATTAATTTTCCCTCTGTGCCCACTCCCACTAGAACTTGTGATGTGTAAAAATGGCTTCGATCATCTTTTTGGAGTTTTGTTGCTTGATTCCCTCAAAGCCCAAGTCCATTATGTTAGAAAACATCTTAAAAAAATGATCATCAGGGTAGTTACTGAACTCATAACCAGGGTAGTTTCTGAGCTCATCCAATAAAATCAGATTTCAAAACCAAGCTTATTGATGCATTGGGAAAAATCAGAAGGAGCTCAGAAGAAAACTTAAGATTTCAGGCAGCCTCAAGAAAAATGGAAGCAGTACTGTTTTTGAAAATTCATGATTTACAACTTACACTAGAATAGCTTTTAATTCATGGTTGAAAAAAGTCATTTTTGCTTTCGCTTTCCAGGGTGTGGTCTGAATTACCACAAGAGATGTGCATTTAAAATCCCCAACAACTGCAGTGGCGTGAGGCGGAGAAGGCTCTCGAATGTTTCCCTTACTGGGCTCAGCACTGTCCGCACAGCATCTGCCGAGCTCTCCACCAGTGCCCCTGATGAGCCCCTTCTGGTATGGCCTCCTGTTTATCCATTTCCTCATTACATGAGAAATCTGTAGGGCGATGTGATCAGTGTGGATCCAAGACAGTACCTGGGAGGGAGGACACAGCCAGGCTGTTAATGACTCTGTTCCTTCAGGGCCTGTGTTGGTTGGTCAGTGCCTCAACAAATATCCAACAGTTTTGAGTTTGCTTTTATCTGTGAGCTTAGAGCAATTATAAAAATGTGAGGTTTCATCATGATCATGGGGCCAGAGCAGCACAAACTAATGTGTGAATGTTGCAAAACATCGTTTGTCAAAATTTGGAAACCAGAGATAAAAGATATTCTTCTCTGAAGATCATTAGAGTCCTTTGTGGCATAGCTGACTTTATTCTGGGAGAAAATTTGTAATTTGCCCTTATGAATATATGAAAGTGTTTTAATTGCTTGGCATTACTAGCATACTTGCCGGTTCATTGTCAGAGTGACACTGATTGACAAATGCCATGAGAAAAATAGCACTTAATCCCTTAAATATTTCCATTAGCTCTAAAATATATATTTGTGGATATGGCTTAAATATTCCTCTTGAAGAAAGTTAAATTTGGACTTTGCAAACATTCAAAACAAAGTAAAAATTATGGTAATTATGTGCATTATTTAAAATAAGAACATTATTCTGAAATAAGCTAATGCTGTGAGCTTAAATGTCCCATATTTACTCCCTCCACCAATGGATCTTACAAAAACTAATTCTAATCTAATTATTATAAAAGTTAATTCAAGAGAAAAAATTTAAAAATTATCGAAACATTTAGGTTAAGTAAATCCCTGGAGTGGAAAGGGGCAATACATTTTGAAGATATCTCTAAAGAGTTATATGAATTATTTTATTGTTTGGAAAAATTTTATTGTGATCTTTATCTCACTTAAATTTTGTTACAATGTAAACCAGACGTAAAACTCATATGAATGCTTATTTTGACAAAAGGAAAAATTCCAGACTTTGTGTTTCTGTGACTTTATTTTGGTAGTTTCTTATATTTTCTGTTGAGGGGAAGGCAGATACTAAATCCCACTAATAACTAGAAGAACATATTATGTTTTGCTGACTATTCAGAATGCATGTGTGTGATTATATATTACTCTATAAAGTTAGAATTTTAGTTAGAATTAATGATACTCTTACTGAAAGGTACTTAAATCAAAATCCGTTTACTTCTTCAAATAATTCTTGTATCACCTGCCCAACTCTGAAGTTTCTTGATTTTGTTTGAATTTTTGTAAGTAGTGATATTATAAGTTTCAACAGTTACTCTTGTTGCTTTTAAGTGTAGTCACTGAGAGTCATACCCTTTACATGAAAGACATTTAAAACAGGTTTAAGAAATAGAATTATAAAATTAATTGTGTATCGTTTTGTTTTACCAGGAAAAGATTTTAAAAAGTTATTTAGCATCTCACAAGATATCTAAAGTTCTAAACTAAAGTCATTCTTCATTAGAATAGATTAGAATCTACATAATGCTAAAGAGTCTTCTTTTAAAACTCTCAGTTTTTTATAATATACATATATATATGTATACATATATACATGTATGTATATATACTTCAACACATCATATATACATTAAAGTATAAATTAAATTATTATATGCATACATTTATGTATAAATATAAATACATAACTTATACATACATTTAAGTTATGAAACAAATCTTTAATGCAGGTTTTTGTGTTTTTCATCCAAATTATTTAATTGTTTTATTTAATCAGATTACATAATTATTTATTTGAATTACTTGATTACAAGCTATATTATACATCAGATGTTGAAATTCATTAGCACTTTATTACTAAATGGAAAATTTTTTGTGTAGAATGCTTAAAAATATATTTTAAAATATATTTTAAAAAATCAGATTTTAACTTTATCTGCCAAGAATGCTTGTAAAAATTTGATCAAATTGGATATTTATGAGGTGAGAAAATATTGGGACCACAATATACTTTGAAAGATATTATTATAAACTTTCATAACCTTGTTTAAAATGCCCTATGGGTAACCTCTAAATGAGAAATGCCTTTGGAAATAATGTTTGTGACACACTGGCTCTCAGAATCATGTTTTACATTCATCAAAGCCCTTTGTGTCCCTGTGGGTGCCTATGTCTCTCTTCACATGTTTGAAATTCTGTGAATATATCTCTTCATCCCTGGGCAAAACAGAAAAGGCCAGTAACTATAGTTTAAAAATTACAGTGAATGCCTAGTCAAAGGTAATATGGTAGTGATAGTAAAACCTTTTAGTTCTGTGTACATTAAGGAATAGCTTCCATTCCTGTAAAGGCGATGGTCTAGATAAAGATCGCATTGCTGGGGGGAGGGTATAGCTCAAGTGGTAGAGCACATGCTTAGCCTGCATGAGGTCCTGGGTTTGATCCCCAGTACCTCCATCAAAAAAAATAATTAAATTAATAAACCTAATTACTTGTTCCCTCCCCCAAAAACACTTAAAAACTTAAAAAAAAAAGATGGCATTGCTATCTAATGCCACTAGACTGCCCATGTTGCAAGTCTGCCGTAAGTGTAGATTTTCTCCCAAATACAAGAAAATGATTTTTCTCTTCCATACTCAATTGCCTATTTTGACTATGAAATCACCATTTCTCATACGGATTGAGATAATGGCAATTCTATT
The DNA here is from genome assembly GCF_048564905.1 of Vicugna pacos. Classification (NCBI taxonomy): domain Eukaryota; kingdom Metazoa; phylum Chordata; class Mammalia; order Artiodactyla; family Camelidae; genus Vicugna; species Vicugna pacos. The sequence goes on along the minus strand of NC_132992.1, from coordinate 37,870,570 downwards.
AATTTATCCATTTTTGTCACATCAGTTGAATGTTGGATTTCTGTAAAGCTGCTAAGATAGAAAGTATAACAGCATAGATCTTAGGCTTTATCTGTCGTCAGCTTTGGCAGTAAGCTGTATCCATTATTCCAACCATGATGCAGTCTATCTGTTAAGAAAATCCCAAATGTAGTCAGTTTATGGCACAACAGCTTTGCAGAGGTGTATGTCTTTTTGTACCTTATTACCTGTGTTAGAAGGAAATAAGAAAAACTCAGTAAATCTTTAAGGAGGACACACTAATATGTTGTTTCATTATGGTTAAGTATACTTATCAAGATTATATCAATTTTATAAACTTTTAGACAATTGCAGAAGAGAATTCAGAATTAAATGATCCTATAATTTCCCTATGCTTTACTCATCTTTTAAAAAATGTACAGATGTTCTTGTGGTATTTAGGAAAAGTTAAAACATTTGAAACCATGTGATGCAATGCTTAGTCTTAGGCAAAAAGTTAATAATCTGTTCTAGAACTTCTGCTCCTAGCCTTAAAAATCCTCTTAGCCCCATTTATTCTTTTCTCCTCTCCTCCACCCAACCCTCTACCAACCACTGATTCTTTTTTTTTTTTACTGTCCCTGTAGTTTGGCCTTTTTCAGAATGTCACATAGTGGGAATCATACAGTATGTGTACCCTTTCTAGTTTGGCTTCTTTCACTTAGTAGTGCACATTTAAGTTTCCTCCATGTATTTTTATGTCTTGACAGCTCATTTAATCTTAGCATGGAATAACATTTCATTGTCTAGGTGTCTACAGTTCATTTATCCATTCACCTTACAAAGGACACTTGGTTGCTTCCAAGTTTTGGCAGTTATGAATAAGACTGCTGTAAACATCTGTTTATAGGCTTTTGTGTAGACATAAGTTTTCAGCTCTTTTGAGTAATTATCAAGGAGCACAATTACTGTGTCATATGGTAAGATTATGTTTTGTCAGAAACCGCCGAACTGTCTTCCAAAGTGGCTGTACCATTTTGTGTTTCCCATTAGCAATGAATGAGAGTTCCTGCCACTATATATCTTTCCCAGCATTTGGTGTTGTCAGTGTTCTGGGTTTTGGCCATTCTGATAGGTGTGTAGTGGTTTCTTGTTGTTACTTCAATTTTCATTTCCCTGATGACATATGATGTGGAACTTCTTTTCATGTGCTTATTTGCCATCCATATATCTTCTTTGATGAGGTTTTTATTAAGATCTTTTGCCCATTTTTTAATTGGGTTGTTTGTTTTATTATTGTGAAGTTTTAGGAGTTCTTTGTATATTTTGGATAACAGTCTTTATTAAATGGGTCTTCTGCAAATATTTCGCAGATGTTTTCTGCCAGTCTGTGGCTTGTCTTCTAGTTCTCTTAACCTTGTCTTACATTTAATGAAGTCCAGCTTATCAATTATTTCTTGCATGGATCATGCTTTTAGTTATATATCTAAAAAGACATCACCATATCCAAACTCTTTAGGTTCTCTATGGTATTATCTTCTATGATTTTTATAGTGTTGTGTTTTATATTTAGGTCTATAATCCATGTAGAGTTAATTTTTTGTGATGTGCGTAAAGTCTGTGTCTAGATTCATTTGTTTACACATGGATGTCCAGTTGTTCCAGCATCATTTATTGAAGAGACCATCTTTGCTTCATTTAATTGCCTTTGTTCCTTTGTCAAAGGTGAGTTGACTATATTTATGGGGGCCTATTTTGGGTCTCACTATTCTGATTCATTGATCTGTGTTTCTTTTTACCAATAGCACACTGTTTTGATTATTATATCTTTATAGTAAGTCTTGAAGTTGGGTAGCACCAGTCCTACAACTTCAACTTTGTTCTTCTCCTTCAGTGTTGTATCGACTACTCTGGGTCTTTCGTCTCTCCACATAAACTATAGAATCACTTTGTTGATATCCATAAAATAACTTGCTGAGCTTTTGATTGGGATTGCACTGAATCTATAGATCAAGTTGGGAAGAACTGACATATTAGCAGTGTTGAGTCTTTCTATCCATGAACATGGAATATCTCTCCATTATTTCACTCTTCTTTGATGTCACTCATCAGAGTTTTATAGTTTTCTTCGGATAGATGTTATATATATTTTGTTAGGTTTATACCTAAGTATTTCATTTTGAGGGGATGCTAATGTGAATAGTATCATTACAAGCATGTCTTTAGTATTTTTATTCACAGTAGCTAAAAGCTAGAAACAAATAGTGGTACAATCATACAATGGAATTGTATACAGCAATACAGCAGTAGAATTGAGGAACTGTTGATTCACTCAACAGCATATATGAATCTCACAAAATAATATTTTGGGGGAAAAAACAGGCACAAAAAAGTATATGCTTATGAATCCAGTATATGAATTTCTAATTGAGAAAAAATAATTTATGATGAGAGACATCAGAATAATGGTTCATCTTAGTCAAGTGCTGACTGAGAGGGAGCAGGAGAGAGCCTTCTGGATGCTGGAAATATTCTATATCTTGATCTGGGTAGAGGTTACATCCTTATATGTTCATGTGAAACCTCATCAGGTTGTACACCTAGAATTTTCTGTACTTTATTCCATATAAATTATACCACAATAAAAATGTTTTGAAATGATAGTAACAAGTAGCTGTCCAAATAGCAAGTTGTAAAGTCATTAGGTTTCTTCATCACAAGTCGTGTGAGAAAAGAATGAAATATTATGTCAGAATAATTAATAAATAAGGTTAATTCTGAGATTTCTGTTAGTCAATTTAAGGAAAATGGGGATATAGAAATTACATTATTCTGTAACAGAAAATAAATTATTTGAGTGCTAAATGAAAAGTAATATACCAAATCATCCTGATATATATACATAGTAGTCATTTGCATAACCAACATTGTTTTCTACAGTAGTCTTCACCACAGCTACGAAACTGTGATTCATATGACCATCTTAAGGAGAAAACAAAAATAAAAACAAAACTCTAGTATAAAATTACAACCAACTGCCAAAGGAATAGGTGGCTCTCTTTTTCTTGATAACCTGTGGACATTTCTGGTGATTCTAATTTGATAACAGGGGAGAAATACAGAGATGTGTGTTTGTATAATTTTTTCTTCAAAAATAATGGTGTTATAAAATATTCTGCAAGAAAAATACTTTCCTAGTCAAATAAGATTGGGAAATGCTTCTTGGCCTGTCCGGGTACCAGATATCACAGTATTCATTATACATATTTATGGTTCTCAGAAGTCTTGCAATAATGAAAATCAGTGTTCTTAAACTGGCTCAAATATGTAATCCCTCTTTCTCATAAAACCTAGGAATATCTAATGGGGAAAAACATGCACTTTGAGAGCTGATAATTTAGAAGAATAAGTGAATTAATGCACGTTGCATAAATTGTCATCAGCTATTACATGCTCTGAACAGCACTCAGCTGAAGTTGGATTCTGATGATGGCCCAGAATAGAGCCATGCAGGACTGCAAATTGGAGGAAAATTCTGATCTTTGGGATATCAGATATGTTAATGACAAGGAGAGTATCTTATTATAGAAATTGAGAAACTTGATTGATTTCCTCTCCCAAAAGAAAGCTTTGCCACTTCTGTATGAAAATGTTCCATAAAAGTACATTTGAGTAGTTACACTTTTTCCTCCAAAGTCATGTTTGGATCTGGCCAAATGAGTGGTTGTTGCCCCTGAGTTCTGTCATGCTTCATGTTAATCCATAAATCTAACAGGTTACTGCATAACAATCTTAGCACAACCTCAATCTAAATGTACACCACTTCCGAAAGTCTCTGACAAAATGAGTTAGCTGTAGGTTGCAAATTAGGATACAAGGGTTGAGAGAACAGATAATAGGATTTTTCTCAAAGTGCAGTGGTTTATTCAGCACTGGAAATGTCACTGATTTCAAAACACAGTCATGCATTTTTGTTAATACAGAGCCAACTGTATTTTCGTTTTGATTTGTTTTCTAGTTATCAGATAGAGTTGCCCCCAAAAGCTTGAAGGTACAGAGATGAAAAAGAGCGTATTCAGCATAAATTGCCAGATATGCGTCTACTTAACCAAAGCTGTTTCTTAACATTTTTCATTGATACGCCTTCTCCTCTTAAAAAAATTCATAATAACCTTTCTACTTTTGAATGCTATTTCACTTTGAATAAAATCAGACAGAAAACAATGATAAGCAGCAGAGACTCTAAATCAAGCAAAGAACACACTGTCGACATATTTCTCTCATTAAAACTCTAACCCATTATTGGACTTTCCAGGTTTGTAAAGCACTGACTGATACTGATTGTTCATCAGCTTGTTCTTGCCTGCAGGCAGATAACAACTATGTCACATTTGATTACTTTGATGACCTTTTTCTTTCTTTTTCCATTGAGAGGATGAATTATTGTGAAGAAAATCTAATCTTTCACTTAAAGGTCAAAATGCTTCATTCTGACTGTAATTTATTTTCAACAAGGTGTATGAACCATCTTTCATCACTGACATGGTGACAAGTAGATCTTTTTTTTTTTTTAACCTCAACCAGTTCAAAACTGTAAACTGTGTTGTAAAATGATTATAAATCAATAAAAAATGTTAAAAAAAGAAAAAGAAAAACTGTAAACTGTGTTTTTGCAACCTTGAGTTAGTATCTCTGGTTCCATTTAAATGTTAAATAGCAGTTTCCAACCTAGATGTTTCTTTGGCCACAAACACTGATTAGTATAACATTTTGCTTTTTCTTAAAATCATATGTATAGGAAATAATATTATTAAGTAACATGCATTGCTTTCCTCTAATAACACTGTTCTCTTGTCTTTTTCCTCCCTTTATTTTGTACCTTTGTCTGCTTTTTACTCTTACAACTTCATGTTTCAGTCTCCTGTGAGTCCTGGCTTTGAGGTAGGTACTAACTATCTTTTGCAAACCAACATTATAATATTAATGAGAATAATTGGCTCAGAATTTAGCTCAGAATCCAACCTATTGAACTGCAGAAAGCCCACGGTTTTTTGTTGTTGTTGTTGTCTTTTCCTGTTGCTATTATTTACGTTTTCACAGTACTCAATAAGACAGAGCAGTGCAGGCATTAGACTAATCGATGGTTTAACAGATAAAATTTTGCCCTCAGATTACTTGGTTCCATAACACTGGTATCTTTTCTATGTAACTGAGCAAACTAGTTGAGAATAGAACAGAATACAGTCAACACTCATTTTACCTGCTGGCAGGTTACCTGAAATGCATGCATGTTGGAACTGTGTCCTGGTGCTCGCTACCACAGAACTCTGCCAAGTAAGGTCACCATCCCGATAGCCACAAGTTTTGGTTGGCACAGTAAGTCAAAAACAAGGACTGCCTGAAGATGAATATAACTTTTCAAGAAAGGAGCTTTGAATCCTTATTAATATATTATCTCAGTCTATTTAGTTACTTTTTGAAAGGATGGTATGCAAGTATATATATCAAGATCTCAATCCAAGAAGAAATTATATGTGGAAAATATACCCTCCAAAATTGGCTTTCTATCTATTTTAAACAATTAATAAACCTAATCATGGAGGAGAAGCAAGCGTTAAAGCAGGGCCCTCTTCTTGTGATAGCTTGTTTTGACCAGTTGACTTGTTAATGTTTATTTTAGTTTTTCTTCTTTCTGTACCTCTGGTGAATTGAGAGTTGACGTATTGTTCTTTTCCTTCATGAGACTATAAATTCCAAACATTATTATTGTCTCTTCTAAGATGGTCTTGCTAAGATAACTCTAACAAAGAAAGCTCACGAAAACACAACCAGAACATGTTCTGGGTTAAATAAAATTGACACGTCAAGATATCTTGATTCTTAAGGTGTAAAATGAAGAAGTCTGCTTCAATAATGGTAAATTTCCGTATTTGGAAAATCATCCTGGTTCAAAATATGGCCCTACTTAGAGAAGTCCAGGGTGAATGCTAGGTCAATATAATTTTTGATATTCTAGTAAATTTAAATTTTGTAATTTACAGTGCCTTTCAGATATAATTTTAAATGTAAACTAGTATCTTTCACTTCAAATTATCCCTTGGTAATAAAGTGAAATGAGGACAGGAGGCATTTTACAATTCCCTCTCCTACACTGAAATGGGAGCAGATTGTGTAAAGGAGGACTGAACAGTAGTGTGCTCTTCTGTGGAAGGTGCACAACTTAGAGACAGCCAGGCCTTCATGGGATAGCTCCTGAGGGAAACAAGATGAATTTTCTACATAAGCTATTGTTCTTGAGGTCATTTATATCGCGTTTGTTGAAAAGGTAATAAACTTTTCTTTTTTCTTTATAAATATCTTGAAAGAAAATGATTCACAAAATTTGACCATTATTTCAGAGGAATATTTTAGTGACAGTTTGTGAGCTGCAGCATCGTTCAGGAATCCTGGTCCTGGCTCCAGGTCCAGTATGACCTAGTCAGTTTACGCTTTCAGGTTTGTAACTGCAGGATGCAAAACTTGGATCAGTCTCTGTCCTTGTGGACTTGCAGAAATGAACAATATGCAGACAAATACGTTTTTGTAAAAGCTTCCTGGTATTATGTCACAGTGATATATATTAATTAATCTCTCCTACTGATGATATTGCTTCCTTTTTCTTAAACAATGCTGAAATGCACATCCTTCTATGTATTTTTCGCAGATTTGTAGAAGTATTAGTAGGTTTCTCAATAAATATTTATTGAATGAATCCAGTAAATTATATCCATATAAGCCAAGTAAACTGAAGAATATTTACATTTTTGACAAATAGTTCTATAAAAGGTTGCAAAAGTTTAAATTTATGACTCCACTGACTGCAGTGTATGAGTTTCCATTTCTTTGTCCTCTTCCCAACAACTGATTTTATTAATATTTTAGAAGTTTTTTTTTTACTAATTTGATAGATAAAATAATTTCTGTTCCTTAATATTATTTCTTTACTGGAAAAGGTAAACAGATTTTCATATATTTATTGGCCATTTGTATTTCACCTATGGCTAATTTCCTGTCTATTGAATTGCTTATTGGTTGCTTGGAATATACATTATGACAGTAATCCTCTGTCTGTTAATCGATGATGAAATTATATTTTTAGTTTTACATGTGCTTCTGTTGTCTTCTTCCCATACTAATACTTTAACACGGAGAAAAACAAATTTTCACTCATTATCTTACTATACATGGAATACTATTGAAAATAAATCAATGTAGGCAGATTAAGCACAATAGTCTTTTCAAATGATTTAGGAGAATGGTCTTTTCTTGACATAAATTAGCTGAAGTCAAGGTAGCTGCAACTCATGGCACACTTTTTTTTAAAGCTAGATAGTTCTTATGGAATTTTTTTTAAAAACTTAAGAACTTGAATGAAGTTATTTTAAATGCTTTTAAATGCTTGAAGGAAGGTTTTACTATTATAGCTTTGAGGTTAAGAGCCTCTAGGGAGAATTTATTTTTGGTGAAATTAAATACTAGCCTGGTCTTTTTGGTAATTCTTAACATTCAGACTGCCTTACAGAAATTATTAGGAAATAAATGGCTTATTCCAAAAGCTTTTCCTATGTTTGACTATTTTATATCCTTACCCTTCACATCCTTTAGTTTTTATAAAATTTGGATAATACTCAGTTTAACTTTTTATGTGAGGGTACATATTTTTTAAATAATAATTTGCCATAAACTGCTATTATTTTCACAGAGCTTACTGACTCACATTTAAGACAAGCATTATACTGAAAAGAAGTCTTGGCTGCATACTTTCCTAGAAAATCTTCCCCTGAAATGACTCATTCAGTTACTGTTTCTATTCATTAAAAAATAAATAAGTAAACAAAGACTAGAGAATACTAGTATTGCATTATGTATCTGTAATTGGATAGGATCCTGACATGCTTTATAATAGTCGAGGTAGATTCTTTTCAGGTAAGCAAAAAATGGTGAAAAAAATAGTTATTTCTGTTCCTGAATGAAACTATGATGAAATTTCTGGCCAAATTGAATATTTTCCAGGATATTTTCCAAAATAGCAAAAGTCTATTTAGAAATGGGGACTTTAATTGTTAAGCTTGTGTTCTGGAGTCCCAGGAATCCTGGTGGTTTATCTGAATTAAAAAGTCACTTTTTCTGTCTAAATATGCACCATGACGTACCTCCATGTAGGACATTTGCCAGATATTGCAAGATTTCTTCTGATGATTGGATAAACTAGTTTTCCAAATTCAAACCTGAGCAGTATATACTTTCAAGTGAGGAAAAGACATCCAAAAATTCTTTAACCAGCACTTCTGTCCACATCCTGAGAGTCAGAAGAGTATGTGTGGTGGTACGTTTGTGGTGAAGGAGCCCATCAGTGAAACTAAGAGTGTGAGGCCTGCTTTGATGTGCTACTGATTAGCTCTTGCCTGATTCCATTTAATGTGTTTGGCTTATCTTATGTACATTATTAATTCATAATTCATGGGCTCTCAACATAGACTTCCAGGTATGTAATTCTAAATAGGAACATGGCTGGAGAGTTCTTCATGAACTCCACCGGGGAAGGAGGCATCATATACCACTGTCCACACTTCCAAAACGTACAGGTCTTCAGAACAAATGAATCTTTAGTGAAAACTCTGAAAGGCCTGCATTCACTTCAAAAAGGTCCCTTGGCCTCCGTAACACTCTGCACAAGCACACCTTAAGACACGAAACATAGCTCTCTGCTTTAAGACGCTAAACAACCCTGCTACTCCACCCACCTTGTCACCATCAGCAGGCACTTGCTTAGTGGCCGTATGTGTCCATCTAATGTCATGTTGGGCCAAATTTAAGTCCTGTCTCAAATTCCTAACCTAGCTGAGTACTTTGAAAAAAAGTTACTCCTTATCATTTGGAAAGCTTGTATATCCCCCTGAGTGTTCAGACCCAGAAAAGAAATTAAGTTTTGTGTAGAAAAAATGGTAACGAGGAGGAGTGAGGAAAGTGGATGATTGGAATTTGTACATTAAGTAAACTTCTAGAAACTGTGTAGATAATTTAGCTTCTAAAATGTTTATCTGTGTTTTCAGAAATATTTAGGTACAGTATTTTACTTGATCCATTGGACTTGGTTTTTTGATATTTGGTTCTGTCTTGTCAGATGAATTTCTATCTCCCTTCTCAAGAAGAGTAAAAGTATTGTCATTTTGATAGTAAACATGGTGAAATGCAGTTATGTCTAGATTGCATTTCAATCTAGAATGCAGAAACATTGTCTAGAAGTTATGAACAAAAATACGTATCTCCAAATAGCCCAGTTTTTGGAAATGTCTGTTTCTCTGTAGCTGTGCACTAAAAAGTATCACTGAGTGATATAATTTCATTGAGTTAGTGCTGTCCTATACTTTTAAAACTCAAAGCTTTTTTTTTTTTTTTGGTAGGTAAAGAAAAAGTCTCATCTTTTTCTCTCTCTTTTTTAGCTAAGTTGCATTACAATCTAGTCTTTGGTTGTACCATATTGTTTCAGAAGCACATGTGCACATACATACACATATATGCTACATGTTCATCACTGATTATTGAGGCTAAAATCCTATAAAATACTGTGAAGTTATCCTTATGGGCCATTTCTGAAGGGAGAGGCTCTGACCTTTGTAGCCTTAGACTGTATTTGTGGCATGCTTTTCCAGCTTCTCCTTGGTGTCTCCAAGGCAGTAGTAATCAAGGGGAAAGCCGTGTTTCAGATTATTTCATTAAGCTTTCCATTGAGCTCATAAACCCAAGCCAGCTGTCAATTCAGTCAGGGTCAAATACTGTGAGAGTCCATGTCCCTAAAATCAATATTCTTCAATTTTCCACGTAATCTCTTTACCTTCCAGTTTACTTTCTATATGTAAATCAAGTTTGACACTCGAGGCCCCAGAGCAGAAGTTGTTGACATGCAAAGTGATCTTCTTCCTCAGTGGAAATGCTTCTTTTTTATTTTATAAACGTGTAGTGTGCGGCATTAAGGTTGTATTGCCATCAAGTAAAAAGAGAAGTAATCTTACTTGTGTTATGTCTCCCCTCTCCTCCAGGAACCCACAGATTGGTAGTATGCTGGTGACTGACTTTTTGAAGGAACAATGCCTGTAATTTGTAACAATTCTCCAACAGGTTTAGTGCTTTCCCTGCAAAGGTTGGATTGCTTAAGAAAATAGTAAGGTTCTTTTACCCTGTATTTCTGTTTACTAAAAAAGAGTGAAGCAATGTAAAAGTTAATGTAACTTCCAAGACTACTTTAGCACCCAGCAAATCCAGATTGCCTTGTATTTTTAATAAGAGATTATTTATGTTGCTACTGTGAAAGCTTTCACAAATTGCTGCAAACATTAAGAAATGGATTCTCCACTGCAAAACAGCATCCGTCACCACTAAGCAGGGGGCACACTTTCTTTTTCCTGCTCTGTAGCAGTCCTTTTCACTATTATGAAAAGGTGTTGATTAGATTTTATTTATGCTATATATTTAGGGTATCCAACTGAGGAGCCAAACTCATTTATCTGGCGCACTTGGCAGATAGTTCAAGGCATATAGAATCAGAATTGTAACAGGATAGCACTGAACAATTTAAAACTCTCCAAACACTGTACCCTCTACTCAGTGAGTTATAAGGCATGGAAACATGGGTGTTCCTACGTGAACTCCATTTCCCAGGGGTCTTCGCACTTGTCTGTTGTCCAAGAACGGCTCGAGGCTGGAAAATCCCAGGCTCCCCGTGGGAAAGTTGATATGCTCATCTAAGTGTTGTTAAAAGAAGTTGATCGTTCCTTTTGGCTTCATAAAATAGCCTCAGACTAAGCATTCACAGCCATGTTTTATTAGCAATGACTAGGGGGACGGTTAAATAATCATTTCCAAGTGGGATAAACAGGTTTCAGAGTATATGAAAGAAATCTCTAGGCAGCCCAAAGATTAGGGGGACTGAGTTGTCCTAAACAGAATTTTAACTGGTAATAATAGTCAACATAGTCATTGCATGGCAAGGCTCACTTCAGGATGCACATCAAATGCCTCTTCTTCAGGAAATTACTTTTCTGAACGACTGCTCCATCTCCACCATGGGAGTGGTTTATCTTTTCTTCAAACCTTCATACTTATGGGCGCTTATTCTGTGTGAGTCAGTGTTCGAGAAGTTGCTGATACAGTGATGAACAAAACAGTCAAGCTCCCCTTCTCACAGACTTATATTCTACCGAAGGGAAATAGTAAAGAAGTAGTAAACAAATAGGTAAATAAGACAGTTGCAGGCTGCAGTGATGGGTCAGGATGATGTGCCAGAGAATAAAAATGTGGAGGGGAAGCCGACAAGAAGTTGAGTGGTCTGGAGGCCTCATGGTATGTGACCTAAAGTCTGAAGAATAAGTGAGAGCCATCTATGCCTGAAGAAGGGAAGAGCACGTATTGTTATTGTTGATGGTAGCAGTTACTTTGTGTCCAGAATTCTATTGGATAATCGACTCATTGGGCACAGAGACGTTATTTACTTGCCTTTATATGTCCTGTAGCATCTGACTTGGGCCTTTAGGTAGCATTTGTCCCAGGAAACACTTGTTAAATTAGACAGATCTATCATTTTTATTGAAGTATAGTTGATGTACAATATTATATAAAATACCGGTGTACAGTATAGTGGTTTACAGTTTTAAAGGTTAAACTCCACTTGTCATTGTTATAAAATACTGGCTATATTCCCCATGTTGTACAATATATCCTTGTAGCTTATTTTATCCCTAAGAGTTTGTGTGTCTTACTCCTCTCCCCCTATATTGCATCTCCTCCCCTCCCTCTCCCCACTGGTCACAAGTTCATTCTCTGTATCTGTGAGTCTGCTGCTTTTTTCTTATATTCACTAGTTTGTTGTATTTTTTAGAATCCACATGTTAAGTGATCTCGTACAGTATTTGTCTTTCTCTGTCTAACTTATTTCATTTAGCATAATGCCCTCCAGGTCCATCCATGTTGCTGCAAATGGCAAAATTTCATTATTTTTTGTGGCTCAGTAGTATTGCATTGTGTGTGCGTGTGTGCGTGTGTGTGTGTGTGTGTGTAGCACATCTTCTTTATCCATTCATCTGTTGATGGGCACTTAGATTGCTTCCATATCTTGGCAACTATAAATAAAGCCATCTTGATGGCAATAGGAGAACACTGTCATAAGGTGCTATTCTGCACAGTTCTTTGAATGATAGTGAAAAATGCTAGATCTTAAAACTTCTGGAATAAAGGATTACTATTGGGTTGAATCTGTTTTCATACAGTTTTGCTGATATCTTTTAAGAATAACAGTTCCTTAACAGGGAAGTAGGCAGGCACCTGAGTGATACTTATATCATAGAAGCTGTTTATTCAGCTAGTCATTATGCTCTAACAAACATGTATAACTCAGATGCTATCCTCTGAGCACAGATGAGCTGCTTGAAAGTCTCTTCTGTAGGTCAGGATTAAGGGTTCACAATATTTTCACACTGCATTTTGGCACATAGAACATACTATCACTTGATTATTCTCATTGTTTCCTATGAACTCTTCCTTCAGAACTTAAATGAAGGGAAGAAAATGCTTTCTATATTTATATTAACATAAAACCAGGGAATGTAGGAGCTGGGAGACACTAAAAAGAGAGGAATAATTATTACTGTCTGGAACAAGACTACCTGAGCGCCCAGTTCGGCTGTGATCTTGGACAAATGATTTAATCTCTCTATGATTCAACTTCCTTATCTTTAAAAAGCCTGGTGGTCATGAGGTTTAAGTGAGGTAATGAATGTAAATCGCTATGAAAAGAATCTGGCACCTATAAAAGTTACAGGAAGTGTTTTATGTCATTGTCTATTGTTTTATGTCATTGTCTCAGACTCCCCATGAACAGGTTTATTCCCTGAATCAGTTGACTGGCACAATGTTTCAAAATTTTTTCAGAGTTGCTAATATTTAGAAACACAGTTATTTCATAAAACAACTAGACTTTTTGCTTCTCTTACAAAGCTGAGATATCTGGAAACAAGGGGCTTTCATCCTCATGTGGCAACCATTAGCAGTGTTCGAGCCAAAGCCATACTTTTTAAACTGAGCCTGTCCTCTCCAATTTACTGTAGTCTCCACCATTCTCTGTTACATCCCTAACACCCATTAATAATAACAGCCTACAGGCATGTATTTGAGCTTGCCTTCCTCCTCTTTCCAGAGCAGAAGGGTTCTGATAGATTGTGTATTCATGTTGGACGTGCCAAATAGAGGTGAGAAGCAGGCAGACAAGTACAGTATAAAAAAAAAATCTTTAGCTATTATACTCTGTTACAATCGAAATCCTGTAGAGCAAGGGCGTCAGAGTTACAGGGCATATAGTACTAAATTTTTAAGATGCTTATATTACAGCCTGTATTTTGTACATTTCTTTTGAAATGTCTCATTCATTATTTGCATGCATTTACTTCTTGAAAACATTCATTTTTGTTCTAGTCAAGCAGTGCTTACTATTTATCATGTACCAGGCAGTTCTTTCCATTAACAGAGGACAGATGTGATTAAGACACTGTCCTTCTCTTAGGAGCATAATGTGTAATGGTTAAGACCAAAAAGAGTCCCAAAAGTGATGAGTCCAAAAAGAGATGTCAACATGTAAGCTAAAGTGTTCTCTACTTTTTGATTTCTCTTTAACTCAAGGGGAGTTGATGTCACCCCAAAATCCAGTCCCCAGTATGGGTCTGTGAAATGCATTTTAGTTAATGAACATAAATATTTTAATATAGGAGAAGTTTTCATTTGAATTTTTTCTTGTAGAGTGACTTATCTCTCAAGAAATCTTATATTTGATTTTTACAAAGATGACAACAAGAAACCACAAGTATAGGCAATTCTCCCCCTCTGTGTTCTAGCTTTACTACTAAAGAGAATTCATTTTGAACTGCTAAATGGAATAGACCTTGTTGGGAAATTGTTTCAGAGTCCTGTTGAATGTTTAAAGACGTGCTGGCAGTTGGAGTTTCCACAGTGTAATCTAAGCAGTCATTTCCTGGGATAGTTCCAAACTTGCTGAGTCATCAATTTAATACACCAGGTTAAAAAACAAATTCAGTCTTTAGAAAAGCAGGATGCATTGTCTCTGTAATTAGGTATTCAGTGCTATAGTTTTAACTTTGGCAGTAATTTCAAATAAAACACAGTTAACATAAGGATGTTATAGATACTTAAGAAAATACTTTAAAGTCTGTTTAAAAAAATGTAATCTCTGTAATCTTTACAGAGATTAAAAATGTAATCTCTGTAAAGATTTAAAAAAAAGTAATCTCTGTAATCTTTATTCTATAAAGATTAGACTTTAAAAAAATGTAATCTCTGTAATCTTTATTCTATATAAGATCTAATCCTGACTTTAGAATTCAGCTTTCATCATTTTCTTATTCCAGTATTCTCTCTCATCCATGATGATACCTCTTACACTAAGAACAACAACAACAAAAAAGACCTTTATACATTTCATCATCTGTAATTTGCCAAATCAGATCATTTGTATCAGTCTATCCCAATACCATATCCTATAGTGATGTCAGTTCTCACAAAAGTTCCACACCTGTAATTTGATCCAAACTCCTCCACTCAGGAAAAGAACAATTTATAGGACCAAAGGCTAACGTAAATTTTTAGGAACACATCCTCCTGCATATACTTACCATAATTATAGAGAAGGGAATTTTAAATCTGTTACTCTGAGTTTTGAGCCAGTTTTTGCTCTGAACATAATATTGAAGCAGAATGAAACAAAATGTAGCTGTTCTCTTTCCAAAACACTTCAATTTTTCCTCCCTATTCCCATTAAAAAAAAAAAACAACTTACGCTGCAGATTGCCCAGGTTTACCAAATACACAGTGCCAAACTGGAACAGCAAGTTAACAGTAGAAGTTAATTGAAATACCATTTAGTTAACTTAGTAAACCTAGTAAAATCTTCACTAATGTTGATGAGTAAGAAAGAACTTTCTCTTTACCAGAGCCAACTTTAAGGAAAGATCCTAAAGTACTGTATATGTTATAATTATATACACAAATAAGTAAAAAAAAATTGAAGTAAGGTTAATGAAGAAATACAATGATATAATATCTCTTTGCTTTGGATTCACTACATCCAAAAAGGTTGTTATTTAAGCCAGCAATACCCTTTGAATCAAGTCTAGTTTTATACTGATGTTAAGTCCATACACAGGGTCCTGGGTTCAATCCCCAGTACCATCTCTAAAAATAAATAAATAAACCTAATTACACCCTACCCTCTGCTGCAAAAACAAACAAACAAAACAAACAAACAAACAAAAAAACTAAAACTAAAAAAAGTTTTAGAAAAGATTTTAAAACTTTACTTTTTAATGTAGAAATATAGGCCGCATTGAAAATGATTGATTATATTTGGAACTACCAGAAAAGATAATGATAAGTCTATCTGGTTGTGTTGCTAGTTAATCTTAGTTTTAAAATGTCATGAACAACAGGAGGGCACTCTTTATTAATGCTATTAAAATCTTAGACTACTATTATATCTTTAATGCTCTTAAAGTCTTAATTTCTCACGCTATAAATTATGTAGTTTGTGAGTTGTTATCCCTGTGCCAGGGACGCATGTAGCTGTGTGAATCTCATCATTGCCTGAATGTGTGTGTAGTACAGACGCTGGGCCACAAAGTAACAGCCAGTTTCTTTTCCCTAAACTCATGTAATGTTTTAAAATTCCTTATGTAATCCTGCCTTGAAGGTAACAAATGAAATGACTTCTCAAGAATAATTCTGGTTCTTGTAGTTTATGGCAGTGTTTATTTGAGTGTTCCCATGTTGGATGAAAAGAAAACATTCCATTTAACAGATTGTTTCTTGCTCTACTAAGTGCATTTGCTCCATGGTATAGTCCTACCCTACGCCAGTGAATAGTCCTACCTCCAACTGCCTCTGTTCACACCGCCCAAAATTAAGTCTCTTAAATTAAGGAAAATAACTAAAGGGTGATTTGGTCAACTTTTCACACGATTTTCCAATCTGAGAACATTTTAATTCTGCTCAGAAAGTGTGACATCAGGTCAGCTTTTATTCTGAGTGTTGAAACTTTCCAACTATGGAAAAATATCACTTTTCATTTTAGTGTATTCTTAAAACTGGCCCGTTGGAGATAGTTAAAACAGGGACCTAACCCTATGGATTTAATTATTTTTCAATTCCATTGAAAATATTTATTCAATATAGTTGTGATTCTGGTTTGGCAAACTTTTGGCCTGTCTCTAAAAGCTCCCTGGATGTCTTGACAAGAGTTGAGAGCCTTTCCAGAGTAATTGTGCTTTATAGTTTTATTTTCTGGAATTAAAATTATAAATTTAACTGAAGATATAATATCCCTAAGTAGAACGTCATTTCAAATTTCTTTTTATTGCAGCTAGTCAATCTGCAAATCAGAATTTTCCCATTTGGTAATAAATGGCATTAACTTTTGGCAAAGATAGGCATTGAAATGGATGGAAATTGTATGTAAATATAATTTGTTTCTCATCTTTTTGGTGATTATTCCAAATTAGAAACTGACTAATACAAGGGCTCTGGAAGCAAACAAATGTAGATTCATGATTTGGCTAAACTGTTTACTAGCATTTGACCCCAAAAAATGTATTTAAAACTTAATAAGCTTAGATGCCTCAACTATAGATAATAAGACCTATCTTGTAAGGCACCTAACACAATGATTACTAAAAGTAGGCGCTTAATAAATGAGATATATAATTTATAATAACTATTAAAAAGCAATTCAATTCAACTTTTATTTCAGTGATTCTAGAATACCATTTTTTCTGATGATTTCCAAGTATATTAACATGATATCAAGGTATGCCATGAAATTGTTCCAAAACATTGGAAACATGGTTAATTTTGCCTCCTTTAATCTTTTAAAATATCTGTGTGCTGGACTGATTAAATAATTCCAAAATGAGACAAGAGTGAACAGAGATATAATTGTAGCCAAAACACTAATATTTATGTGTCTTGTATAATTCATTAGTCACTATGTGTTTTTCATTTATAAAAATAAAAGTAGGAGGAGAGTAGAGCTCAGTGGTAGAGCACATGCTTAGCATAACAAGGTCCTGGGTTCAGGCCCCAGTATAAATAAATAAATATGTTAACCTAATTATTCCTCCCTGAAAAAAAAAAGATAGTATAGTTTTAACCCTTTACTTTTATATGGTTGAGGGATAATTTTAAATTATATTTATTTTTTTCTTTGAGGGAATGAAAAAAAAAACTATAGGCCATTTTCAGGTGAAGTACTGTATTGGGCAGACGAGAAATTTACTTTTTGTGTTTTATCTTCATAAACTGCTTTCATTTTCTACATGAAACACTTTAGAAAATGTCAGTGAAGTATTGTGTACAATGGTGTCAAGAACCATTTTTAGTTTGCTTTCAACTTTATGTTTCTATATTAAAACTAATGGAATTTAAAAGCTGAAAATTATTTGAAAGTCCTAGAAATCAGTTTCAAATATTCTAATTTCCAATTCTTTACAGACTGTAAAATCAAGGTAACTCAAATAAGAAATTATTGGGAAATAAATTACATTACTGAACAGAAGCATAGTTTTAGTTTATTTCTCTCATATTCCTAAGGATCAAACCACTAAATTCAACAGTAAAAAAAGACAATGTAATTTTAAAATACATAAATATATAAATCAGATATTCTCTCATGTCTAATTGTCCTGAACTGTTTTTCAAACATGTAGCAAAAGTCACCATCAGAGTCATTCATTGGTCGAGAGAAGAGGTCGAATTCTCAGTCATACATTGGACGGCCCATCCAGCTCGACAAGATCTTGCTGTCCAAAGTAAAAGTGCCGCACACCTTTGTCATCCACTCCTACACCCGGCCCACGGTCTGCCAGTACTGCAAGAAGCTTCTCAAGGGCCTCTTCCGGCAGGGCCTGCAGTGCAAAGGTAAGAATGATCATGCCACCAAGTAGTTGTCACCAGCCCAAGTTTGATCCTTAAATCAATCCTCATCCATTTGAAATTACAATCTTTTTTTTTTTTTGTAACTTCTCTTTCTGATGAATGCTTGGTTTTTATTTGTTTTCTTTTAAAATCACTGTGATTAGATTGCAGATTCAACTGTCACAAACGTTGTGCACCAAAAGTACCCAACAACTGCCTTGGCGAAGTGACCATTAATGGAGGTAGGTGAAAGGTCAGCCGTCAGGTCTGTGCTTTTTCCCTCTTAGGGCATGTGTCAGTTAGGACTTGGTGGGATTTTTTTACTTTTAGTTTTTTCAGTTCACATACTTGTGATCAAGCCCAAAGTAAATTATGACCTCTGTCCAACTTTATTGTAGAAAAGAACCCATCATTGAATTTTGATACTGGCTAGAGATTTTCTTGATTTTTACGTGGTGAGCCACCTGGTACTGAAAACTTGGATATCCAGAATGTCTTCCCCAGCTCTCTTATTTCATACGCCTACTCTAATTCATTCAGAAATGTGGAAATTGTTGGAATGCCTATTATAGCTCTCAACCTCTTTCTTCATCCTTTTCAATCCAGGCATTGAGACAGAAGTTAACTTTTCTTCCCTGTCTGTCACAGAGACTGACTCATCAGGAAAGAGTTACCCACTTCCTTCCTCCACCCAGTTACTCTTCCCGTTCTATCTGTGCTTGTTAACCTGCATCTTTCATAATAATAATAATTAAAGGAAATTTAATTCAAACAATTAAAAACCACATATCCTCTTCTACGTTTGGGGACATCCCTTTAGGAAAACTTTAACTGCATAGATTAACATTGAAGGAATTCTAAGAAAAAATGCTGTGTCCTAAAGGAGCAGCTCACATTTTCTTCCCTGATAGTATTCCTAGTGGGTTCTGACCAAATATTTAACTTAGTGTCTGAAGCTAACTTTTTCCATGGACAGTAGTCTGCATTATATGTTCAAGCTGTTGTCAGTTTTCTGATTCCTCTGGAAAGAAAACTGGTGATAGAGGACCAGAAAAACAGGTTGAGTATTTTTGTTGCTAAAATCCTGAAGAACAAGTGATTATCTGTGTTCTCCAGCCTTCTTCACTAGAAGAAGAGGAAGAGAAAGCTCTCTAGGAAAACATTCCCATATAGTTTCTCACTTGGAGATGCATGAATTAGCTGCCAAAAAGGAAAGCTTGGCAGTCTTCCTACTTCCTGTGGCGTGTGGTATGGATTTTGTTCAGGCCCAGGAAATGTCAATGTGTGCTGTATAACTAGAACTAAGGAGAGACAGTGTAGTTTTTGTTATGTTGATTACTTTGAAATTGTATTTTCCCATAAAGTTAAGACAGTCCAGTAAAATGTGAATTTTCCAAGGTTGAGAGGCTAGGGTCTCCGATCAGTCTATTTTCTGTTTTTAAAATAAGTACTTTGCATTAGTAAGTAATTATAATTTGCTGTGTCCCATCAACTATATAATGAAGGATTCAATATTACTTCAAATATCTTACATATTTAAAAGCTGCTGCTTATGTGACCAATTTAATATATTGGAATCCATGGTTTTAAAAGTTACTGGCATTTTGAGAATCAATGGTCCTGAGTCTCCCTGCATGTGAAAATTTCTCTCATCCTCCCACGTATTTCTTTTTCCCGCCAGGGCTGTGCTACTGAAATAAGATCAGTTTCCTCTTCCCTGGTGCCTGGTATCGCTTTGCTTCCTAGCACTTTGTTTCTGTCCCACCCTTGGCTTCCTTCCAAGGCTTTCCATGACTTGTCATGTTTTAGGCTCAGGGGCACAAAAAACAAGCATCTGCTTGTAAAATTATACATTTATCCTCATAAATTCAAATACTAGTGAATTTGAAATTGTGAAATTGTGAAACTAGTGAAATTGAAAAGGAAAGTGAGAGAAAAATTCTTCACATAACTGTTTTTTTAGGGCTTTCAATCGATTTGTTTTAAGACTGCCTAATTTTCTGTTAAGTCCTGGTTCCAGGATTGCAGGCTTGTCTTCATGGGTGCAAAACAATTGTTTTTAGATTTGCTTAGCCCTGGGGCAGAGTCTGATGTGGTCATGGAAGAAGGGAGTGATGACAATGACAGTGAAAGAAACAGTGGGCTCATGGATGACATGGAAGAGGCGATGGTCCAAGATGCTGAGATGGTGATGGCAGAGTGCCAGAACGACAGTGGGGAGATGCAGGATGCAGACCCGGACCACGAGGATGCCAGCAGAACCATCAGGTGAGGGCTGCACTCTCAGCCTTGGTCAAACGGTGGAGCCCCATGTGGTATTTTCTAAAGCTCTTTGATGTTTTAATCTATTATAGAACAAACTTAAGGTGTGTGTTTGCAGGCATACCTCGTTTTATTGCTCTCTGCTTTATTGCACTTCGCAGGTATTGTGTGTTTTACAAATTGAAGGTTTGTGGCAACCTTGGGTACAGCAAGTCTGTCAGTGCCATAGTTCCAACAGCATTTTCACACTTTGTGTTTCTTGGTCTCATTTTGGTGACTCTCATAATATTTCAAACTTTTTCATTATTATTATGTTTGTTACAGTGATCTGTGTTTAGTGATCTTTGAGGTTACTATTAGAATTGTTTTGGGATACGGCAAACCACTCTAGTATAAATAAGTAAACTTAATCAATAAATGCTGTATATATTCTGACTGCCTCACCAACGAGCTGTTCTCCTGTCTCTGTCCCTCTTCTCAGGCCTCCCTATTCCCTGAGACACAACAATATTGAAATGAGGGCAGTTAATAACCCTACAGTGGCCTCAAAGAGTTCAAGTGAAAGAGTCACGTGTCACTCACTTTAAATCAAAGACTAGAAATGATTAAGCTTAGTGAGGAAGGTGTGTCAAAAGTCTAGATGGGCTGAAAGCCAGGCCTCTGGAGCTAAACCGTCAGTCAAGTTGTGAATGCCAAGAATACATTCTTGAATAAATTAAAAGTGCTACTCCAGTGAACACACAAATGATAGGAAAGTGAGATAGCCTTATTGCTGGTATGGAGAAAATTTTAGTGGTCTTGATAGAAGATAAAGCCAGCCACAACATTCCCTTAAGGGAAAGCCTAATTCAGACCAAGATCCTAAGTCTCTTCAATTCTATGAAGGCAGCGAGAGATGAGGAAGCTGCAAAAGAAAAAAAAAAAACTGCAAAAAAAGAAAGATGCGGGAAAAAAAAATTGTAGGTAGTAGAGATTGTTTCACAAGGTTTTAGCAGCTAAGCCATCTCCATGACATAGAAGTTCAAGGGGAAGCTTTAAGTGCTGATGTAGAAGTTACAGCAAATTACCAAAAGGTCTAGCTAAGATCATGAATGAAGACGGCTACACTAAACAACAGATTTTCAGTGTAGAAGAAACAGCCTTATATTAGAAGACAGTTCTATGTAGGACTTTGACAGCTAGAGAGAAGTTGATGCCTAGCTTCAGAGCGTCACAGGACAGGCTGACTCTGCAGCTGGTGACTCTAAGTGGAAGCCAGTGCTCATTTATTACCATTCTGAAAATCTTAGGGCCCTTAAGAATTATGCTAAATCTACTCTGCCTGTGCTCTATAAATGGAAGAACAAAGCCTGGATGACAGCACATCTGTTTATAACATGGTTTACTGAATATTTTAAGCCCACCGTTGAGACCTACTGCTCAGAAAAAAAGATTTCTTTCAAAATGCTACTGCTCATGGACAGTGCACCTGGTCACCTAAGAGCTCAGATGGAGATGGACAATGAGATTCATGTTGTTTTTGTGCCTGTTAACACATCCATTCTGTAGCCCATGGAGCAAAGAGTGATTTGAACTTTCAAGTCTTATTATTTAAGAAATACATTTCATAAGGTTATCACTGCCATAGATAGTGATTCTTCTGATGGATCTGGGCAAAGTCAATTGAAAACCTTCTGGGAAGGATTCACCATTCTAGATGCCATAAAGAACATTCATGATTCATGGAAAAAGGTCAAAATATCAACATTGACAGGAGTTTGAAAGAAGTTGTTCCCAAGCTTCATAGATGACTCTGAGGGGTACAAGACTTCAGTAGGGGAAGTAACTGATGATGTGGTAGAAATGAAAAGTAGAAGATGCTGTGGAGATTGTTGAAATGACAGCAAAAGATGTAGAATATGACATAAAGTTAGTTGATAAAGCAGTGGCAATATTTGAGAAGACTGACTCCAATTTTGAAAGAAGTTCTGTGGGTAAAATGCTATCAAAGAGCCTTGCATGCTACAGAGAAATCATTTGTGAAAGGGAGAGTCAATTGATGCAGCAAACTTTATTGCTGTTCTGTTTTAAGAAAGGGCCACAGCCACCCCAGCTTTCAGCAAACACCGTCTTGATCAGTCAAAAGCTATCAACATTGGGGCAAGACTCTCCACCAGCAAAAATATTATGTCTCGCTAGGGCCCAGATGATGGTTAGCATTCTGTAGCAAAAAAAACTATTTTTAATCAAGGTATATACATTTTTAGGTATAAGGCTACTGTATACTTAAAAGACTACAGTATAGGGTAAACAACTTTTATATGCACTGGGAAACAGAAAAATTTGTGTGGCTCACTTTATTGCCAGATTGGCTTTTTTTCGGTGGTCTGAAACTGAATCTTCAATATCTCCGAGGTATCCCTGTAGTTTGTTTATGAACGAGCTATGTTCTCTAGAGGAGACTCCTAACTTTGGATTCCCTTGGAGAAGTGTGGTTTGTATCCTTTCCTAGCATTGCCTCATTCTTTGACCCATTTTCTTTTGCATGTGAGGGATACACATGTGTAAACCACAGATTTACTACTAAGTTCATAAGTATTCAAAATTCATGGTGTGCAAATACAAAGATCAAGGATCAACCTCAGCAGTCACCATCTACTCTATAGCTGGCCCCTATTACAAATATTGTATCTGTCTGGACTTAACTGATCTTGATTTTATTTCAGAAGTATGTGGAATTTTATATTTGTGATCTAATCATCAATACTTTTTGATTTCTAGGTGATCCCTAGTTTTTTATATCAGTGGTTAGGACAATATGGCAAAAAATCAGGCTGCTACCTGTTTTGTAATAAAGTTTTATTGGAACATGCCCATGCCCGTTCGTCACTCTGTCTACGGCTGCTTTTGTGCCACAATGGCAGAGTTAAGTATTCTGCAAAGCCTGAAATACTTATTCCCTGGCTCTTTACAAAGATAGTTTGCAAACCTTTCATTTATATTATAAAGTGTACTCCTTTTGTGTCCATTTTACAAATGCCTTGTTCATTGATAGACTGAAATTGTTCATGAGAGTAGAGCAATAGAATAATTGGATATTTTTTCCATTTAATGGCACGAGAAATATTTTTAAAATACTAGTATTTTGACCCATCTGTGTTTTGAAGGTGTATGTTTCTTTAGTATCAAAAGATCAGTTTGGGGCCAGGAGGCGGCATGTTGTTGGGGGCAGGGAAGGAGAAAGGAGGAGACAGACAGAAAGGGAAGAAAAGGAGGAAAGATGGGCATAATCCCATGAGCAGTAAAGATTTAAAAGACAGTTTCAACAGCAGATTCTAATTTTTATGAAATTGTCCAGAGAGAGACTGAAATTCGTGTTAAGTGATATTATCTCTAACTTATTAATGTATCTGCCTGTAATAAGTAGTAAGTAAACGAGCTTCTGTGGGTGACTCTAAATACTGTGGCCTCAGTACACGAAGACGGGAGCTACCTGATGTTTACCCCAAATGAGCGCCTTGTAGTTTGACCTGAAAACCAGGGTGCTTCTTACCCTCCTTGGGATTGTTGAGGTGTTCACGTAAAGCGCCTGTCATGTAATGACAGATTCCAACTAATCCGGATTCTGAACCATGGTACTCTGAGGATACATTTCACTACAAGTGGGATGCAAATTTTTTTTCTACTTTCTCTTGGAAATAGCTGAAATAAGGTTTTATGCAGGAAAAGAAGATCTGTATCTAAAAACTTATATCCTAAAATATTTTGACTCTTCAAGTCCATCAACAAGCAGCAACATCCCACTCATGAGAGTCGTGCAGTCCGTCAAACACACGAAGAGGAAAAGCAGCACAGTGATGAAAGAAGGATGGATGGTCCACTACACCAGCAAGGACACGCTGGTAAGATCTGCAGCGAGCAATTTCCGCTTGTGAGCTTTCATTAGAGGCGTTGCTGACGCCCTGTGGAGACGGTGGGATGTCTGAGTTCCCGGGAGCAAACCTCAGCACAGCAGAGCACAGCATGTATGGGGCACGTTCATAGTCTCTGGGTGTCTGATGTAGTTGAGCAAACAACTGAGTTAGAGAAAAAGTGTAGACAGCAATCTCAGGGAAACAGTCATTGACCTCTGTTACGTGAAGTGATTTCTAAACAACTTTTGAATGTCTACCTGTCATTTTATAGCAGCCATGAAAACAACACACTGTACTTTCAGAGTGCTCCCCTGTGATTCAGAATTTCTTTTAAAGCCCTGCATTTTAGGGAGAGAAAAAACGATGATAGCTATTATATGATTCTTAAATCCTTAAGTGTTCACTTAAAAACTGACCTATTCAGGAATACAGTGATCCTGTATTTGATTAGGTAAATGACAACACATTCTAATTTTTATGTAATCTGAGTTGTCTACTACTTTGTATTTTCCTAATAGTTGATGAATGAGGTTGTACATATGTGTGAGAGAGAAAAAATTTGATCTATGTTTCAGTTAAACTAATTGACACTTGGTGATATGTGTTTCTCAGTTCTTGATAGTGTTTTCCTCATCACTTCCTGGCTATAGGATTCCCTTCATTTCTTTAGATAAATAGACACCTATAACCTAATTCTTTAGCTGTAATCTCAACCTTCTCTTCTGGAGAGAGATTTACATGACTTACTGGAAGACTCAGTTGAATCCCAGCCAGTCCTTCCTAGACCTAGTATAAAATATTTGAAGCATATTTTGTGTATTTGGCTGGTCTAAGATAGGTGGTGGAAGAGACCAAGAATAGTGTTAGGGCTTTTGGGTCTGAAAAGAAACACATATACACAGACAGACACACAAGGACCTGATCACCAAATCATACAAGTTCAGATTTTCAGTGAGCTTAAGAGAAGGTCAAGTTATGGATGCACTCCCCTGATGTCATTAAGTTGATGCCACGGAGTCAACCTTGCCATCCAGCACAGTATTCTTTAGTTCTGCTGTAACATTCCAAATTCTTCCATCTCTAATGGGAGCCAGTATAACTGGATCAGCATGGCATGTATTATGTTCTAAAATAATGAGAATATGTAAATATTATATATTCTATTAAGCCTTTTTATTTTATTATAGCTACAAATCCACCTTTCGCTCTTCATGCCATCAAATAAATTTAAAATTGGTGTTTTCTATTAACCGTGCATGCACTAAATGCCAGGCACTCTCATGGTGCTAATACATTATCCCCTTTATTATTTGTAATTCTGATGTAGACACACAAACTCACCACGCATTTGCTGAGTAGTCAGTCACCTTCTAGAGTCTTGAAATTGAGTGTGAGTCTTCCTGGTCCAAAGCCCAAGCATTTTCCACCATGAAATTATATGTCCCCAGTGGGAAAGTGTTTTGATTTTATCAATCTTGGGTGTCTTTAAAGTTTTTAAAAGATACTGAATCAAACTTCTGTTTCAGCGGAAACGGCACTATTGGAGATTGGATAGCAAATGTATTACCCTCTTTCAAAATGACACAGGAAGCAGGTACTACAAGGTAAGGGTGGCTTTTTCTTGACTGGAGTCCCATGCCCCCTCTTGCTCTCTCATGGGAATGTAGAGTATCAGAAATACAAAATACACCCAACAGGCATGACTGGTTCTGTGCTTACTCCCAGAGAAATTTTTTCTTCTCTGTAGTTTACACATTTGGTGGGGAATCATGTTGTGAACCCATGATAGTCATCTGAGAATTTCGAATTTCTCTGGGGAATGCTTCCAGCCCATGGGATAGTGGGGTGAGGGGCAGGAGAGAAGAAGCTTAATTGTCTATTTTAGCAGAGAAGTGTGATTTAAATAGAAAATTCAAGGTCACGGAAGATTAGCTAAAAGTAAAGTCCTGAAATCCACTATATTCAGCTTTTTTTTTTCCTCTATAGCCTTGCAGCACATCAACATCACTGGGGGTTAAGAAATATTGTATGATTTCTCCAAGTATTGCCAACATTCATAAAGAGTACTTTCCTCTAGAACAAAGTTTGGCAACTATTTTCATTTTGTCTCTCTACATGAAATAGTACAGATGTCACATAATGTATCATCTAGTAAAACACGGTTCGAGAAGAAATTCATTGTGAACAGCATATTCTTTCTCCTTAAAATTAATGCAGGTTCAAGCATAGTTGGTGTCATTCTCCATGGCCACTTTACACAGATCTAACAGAAAAGGGGAACCTCATTAAGTTTTAAATTAAAAATTTGTTTTAAAAGTTGTCATTTCTTAATTGCTCCGTACGTCCTAGAAGACAATGTGGTGATTAATTTTTTAACATCAAAATTGTCTTAAAAGCAACTGCTTTTAAAACCATTCTCTGTGATTTTCCTCACTATAACTATTAATGTGGCTTTATTATTATATTAACATCTATTGAATCAAATTATGTGATTCATTTTCAGTGCCTTAAAGAACAGTTAAAAGTTAAAAACAGCTATGCATACCCAAATGTATTTCAAAAGGACCATGATTTTACCTCACAGTTATAAAAATTATCGTTTATATTCTAAGTCTTAGATTTTGATGCAGGTTCAAAATTATTATTCTTATTCATATTTATTCTTGCCACATGAGCAAAGTAAAAATTCACTTGAATTTTTCTGGAGAAAGAAGATGATAAAGTTTCTTCTAGTAAAGGTGTTTTTGAATTTTTCTTAGTAATATTCTGTGTCTTATAAAATCATTTTATGTAAATGATGGCTGGTTGTCATGTCATTTCTTGATGTCCCTGGCATGAATTTCATTTGAAAGCATACAGACTTTTGATAACTATATTTAGCACACTCTTTCTTCCACAGGAAATTCCTTTATCGGAAATTTTATCTCTGGAACCAGCAAAACCGTCAGCTTTAATTCCTAGTGGGGCCAATCCTCACTGTTTCGAGATCACTACAGCAAATGTTGTGTACTATGTGGGAGAAAATGTGGTCAATCCTTCCAGCCCACCTCCAAATAGCAGCGTCCTCACCAGTGGCATCGGTGCAGATGTGGCCAGGCTGTGGGAGATTGCGATCCAGCATGCCCTCATGCCCGTCATCCCCAAGGGTTCCTCCGTGGGCTCAGGAACCAACCTGCACAGTGAGTCTGCTAGTTTCCTGACAATCTTTGAAACAGATGAAGAATGCCTCTTTGGGGATGACTTGGTTTATTGGAGAACATAGGGTCTCTAGACAAAAGCTGCTACACACACTAAGATATTTCATTCATTAAATTAGCCTACTTTATTTTTTCATTTTATATTGAAAATTTGAACAAATTCTTGTAAACCCAATATATTAGGCAATAGCAGAAACCTAGGGCTACTGGTCATAGAATAAGTAATCTAGTCATCTGAGCTTGATCTGGAATGCCAGTCTTGCCGTTCGCAAATCTGAGTTTACACGTGTCCTCAGAACCACCTAACGTGGTCCTCTGTGCAGAATACTTAGTGTGCAGTGTACTTGGAAACTGTATAATTTTATCCCAGGAAAAAAAATCTCTGTTCATTGTAAAATGAGATCAATTTTACCAAAATGCAATCAGGATCAAGTATTGATGGTGAATTTTTAAAAGATATTTTAGAGTAGTATCTATATAAAAATGTAACTTAAAATCTCATAATGGCTATTAATACTGAAGCTTGTGGGGGAAACCCTCTGTTTTCACATCACAGTGTGTTATCTGATGATCTGTCACAACTTTTTAATTGATCTCTACAACCAGTGTATGTATTAATAGAATATATATGCCTATTTGGGTGCTAAGCACTTTATGTGAGGTCTCTATTTTAATGCCTAAAACAACCCCAGTAGGTCAACACTAACGATTTGCCTATTTTACAGGTGAGGAAATCAGACATTAAGTTGTCTCAACTTGTACCAGAGTTACAAAATGGCAAACTAGTATTTGAACCCAAGTCTTTATAATTTTGAAATCTAAACTGACAAAGTATTTTTCAAAGCCAAGTACAGAGTAAATCTGTAATTGTAAAAGAAATATTCAAATAGACATTTTTCTAGAAAAATCTTATTGCTATGATTTTAACACAGCCCTACAGCTTGTTTAATAAGCATGTGTTTACTTGTTTTTTGATTATTACCTCTCTTAACTTCTTTTGTGTATTTTTAACATGTATTTCCAGGAGATATTTCTGTGAGTATTTCAGTATCAAATTGCCAGATTCAAGAAAATGTGGTGAGTATGAAGTTACTAATACAAAACTTGACACTGTGATCCTTTGTTGGAAAATAAGAGCATCATGAAATATATTTTTATCTAACATTTCAATTTTTTAGTGTTTTCTAGAAAATAAAACAGGGTCCTTTTGGATATTTTTCTTCTATGAGATTTTAGAAACATTCATTGTATGAATTCTTTTATAATTTTCTATAATCTCTTCTGTAGTGTGAAGAGTTAAACACCTATTTTTCATCTCAGATAAGCAATTATAATACAGTGCTTAATTTTGCAGACGTTTGCTCATCTTGGTACTGGAATTTTAATGGTTGATGTTATGTAATACCAAATAAAATACATTATTTGAGTTGCATGAATAGCTTAAACGTGCCCTTCCTCTCACTCCTTGATTGCTACCTGGGAATGCTGTCATATGACAAGGAGTTGCAAATATCCTTAGTATCACTTGTACATATCAAGGAGGCCTCAGAAAGCTGCATAAGTCAGATGTTATGAGTCTACACTCCAGCACCCTAGTCAGCTATGCCACATACCTCCATCCTGTCTGTTCGATGTTTTTTTAATCGTACATCAGACATACTATGAAATAATTAACATTCGGCCATATGTTCGCTTTTTTTGTTGTATTTTGTCACTGTGGCAAGTAACCCAAAAGTAGTAAGGCCTTTCCTACCTTATCCTGTCACTCAGGTCTTTCCCTGTATTTTGCCTGCTGTACCTATGACCAAAAGCAACAAGTTTGCAGCCTTACTTAACGCCGATCTGAGTATGTTTTTTAAAGCATAAACTCCATGAAACTCAATTCATCAATAGTGTAGCTTTGCAACCTTTACTAAATTGGCAAGAAGTAAACTGGAAACCAAATATGAATGAGAGAGATTTAGGAGAACTACATAATGAAAGTTAAATGTTAAATGTATTCCTGTGCTGTCAGTCATGAGATGGATTTCTAAAGACCTGAAGTTCCTGTTGCTCTTGCTTAGCCAGAGAAGACTTTAGGATATACTGATCTACCTATGAGCCTCTTAGGAAATTCTAGATTTCTGTGAGGTTCTTCTCCCTCTGGCTAAAAATTCTGGGTGAGCCATTGAGCTGTCAGAGAAAGATGGTGTAGCAGCTTGGACTCAGAATATTGAAGTAGTATTAATTCATTTTCTTGTCTCCAGACAACCTTGAACTCTGAACCAAGGACACTCTGCAGGGATCACCGGCTAGGGAGAACTTGTAGTTGATTTTAAGGGGAAGGACAGCGGGAAAAGATAGGAATGTATAGAATATGCAGAGGGTAGGATTTGATGTAAAAGGACTTTTATTTTTGAAACAATAAAGAGTACAAGAGTGGAGGAGAGACAGAGAATAGAGAATTCCATAGAATGTAGTAGGAATACTTATGGTGAAAAAGGATTGCTTTGCTTTGCTTTCATGAGTGTGGTCATCAAATCACATACTGTAAACATAGGTTAAAACATAATGCTTTACTTAGTGATTATTATTTCAAGAAGAACAAGTAGATGTGTACGAGTGGAAGAATTCGGGTACATCACAAATGAGAATTTTGTAATGGACTGTCATCCTTCTGTGGCATCGCTGGCTCACTCACAGTGATCCAGCCCCCTCTTCCTTCAGCTTAGAGTCCTCTGGATGTGGATGATTGATAAGGAACAGCCTCACCTTTCTAGTTATAAAGGATGGCATGGTTGGAATCAGGACTCACACAGATATGTGATTGGGAACCATGGTTATTTAACATGAAATTTCTCAATAACCATCTCAATAACCAAATCCCTTTTTGAACATTGACATTATGTATTTAAATGACATTATGTAGTTTTAAGTCTCATTTCTCTCTAATGAGACATTTTTGATTGAATATGAGAAAATTTCTGCTTCTTAAGAGCAGAGTAGTTTCCAAACATTACTATATTACATTATATTGAAGACTGGGCTTTGAATATTGTACTGTAGATTTCATTTAGCACTTAAAATTTAATAGGTTATGTTTAAAATATTTATTAACATTAATGATATATTTAATAAAATTATAGAATTTTTAGGACTGATGTTTTGTTCCACTTCATGTTTGTGTGTCACTGGCCTTGCACCTATAGGACATCAGCACAGTTTATCAGATTTTTCCTGACGAAGTGCTGGGTTCCGGGCAGTTTGGAATTGTTTATGGAGGTACGTTAGTTCACTAAGTACTTTTATTAATTTAAAGTTTTACATATTTGTATTCAGAAAAATAACTCCAAGAAAAATATAAAGGACCTATATGTATATATGTTGTTTGTATGTATGTCCCTCTACATTTTACCTTTTTAGAAATTTCTCTTCAAGTAGTCGCTAAATGGAAAATTTGTACATGTCTGTTTTAAAAGAGAAATTTTTCTAGTCTTGAAAAACTTTGTAAATATGAACAAAGTCTATACACAATACTAGTTAAATATTGGTTTACGTAGACAAAATATGGAAAAACAAGGAAGTTGTAATTCATAAACTTTCATTTTCCCCTTAGTATATTTAATCAGAACTCTATAGAAATCCATTCATGTAACTGGACAGAAAAAAGTTATTGAGTTCTAATGTCTTAACAATGTTTTGTATTTTGTTAAGGTTTATATTTTTTACATTTTTGAAGTGAAATATTAAATTTTTACTTTTTTTTAACTGTCAAGCTATGTGGTGAATTTAGTTAAAACTTCTGCTGTTCTAGAGTCTAGCCAATTCAATCATATTTTTCAAGTCTTTAAGAAAGATTTAATATTAATGTTTTACCTGCCCTATAAAATGACATCATTGTTTTCAGGTCCTTAATGTAATCAGCAAAAGATTATCTTTTTGTGAGATGGGGGTGCTCTGAAAAAAATCACAATGTCTCACTTAGTATTATTCATCGTAGTCTAATATGCTTTTTTATTCAAACTAATTAAATTATACTCTATTTTACAAAGAAATTTTAATTCTTATAAAATGTACAAGTGATTTTTTTTATAGAAAACTTATCAATGAGTCAGCAACTGTTGTGCTTTTTGTTAAAGAATAACAGTGTAATCGGGGAGACTGGGCACTGCACAGTGTAATCATTGCCTGCAGCAAGAATCATGGTCTATAAAGCAAGGCAGATAGACATAACCGCACACAGTGTGGGGTGAAATGGGTAAGAAATGAGGTGAGAGAAACCAGCAGGTGCCAGGTAATTTCTAAGATCCAACATTGAAGGAGCAGGTGTAGGAGGAAGCCTCCACAAGGAAGACTGAAAAGTTAAGGCTGGACACATGAGGCAGAAGAGAGGTCAAGTACTATAGTGACAGAGAAGTAGAGACAGAAGCCGAAACTCTGGACAGAGTAATTGCAGTAAAGAGTCTCAGTTAGCAAACGTACTGCAGTGAGTCAGAGAGTGAAAAGTGATGTTAAGGACGTAGAGAACATGTACGCAAGACAGTAGTTTTGTCAGCAGAGAAGGGAGGCCTTCTGGAAGGACTTGGAAGGCATAGTGAAAGTGGGGTGAAAGGGGAAGGAATGCTAGATTTACAGCAAATGTAGAAATAATGGTACTTAGGTTCGTTTTCACATTCAGCTAGCACTACTATATTCCATGCCTACTACAGCCTAGTCGTGAAGCCATTAAGAGCTTGATGGGACCCTGCGATTCCCTAGAAAGTTTGTTAGGAGAATTAAATGGGAAGTGGTGACGACAATGACGATGGTAATGATGATGATAACTAATGTTTTTCAGTGTGTAGAGTTACCTGGGCAGTGTGTGTACTTTACTTATCTAATTTCATCTAAGTCTCACAACAGCCCTACCATTGAAGATGAGGAACCTAAAACTCAGAAAACTGAAGTGATTTGCTTAAGATCATGAACCTAGTAAGGGGCAGAGCCAAGACTTTTATTCTTCCCATTATAACATACATTGGTTTATCAGGACTTTAAAATTATACTTTCTTAAGGAGAGTGCTTTTGCCAGTGGTGTGAATGTTTTCTGTATTAAGTAGCTCAATATCCTGTTTCTAAAACATGTATTTTACAAGAAAATATCAGGCTATTCATACAAACAGCTTTTAATGTTCCAATTCTTTTGTGTTCTAAATTGTGGTTAATTTTATAGTGCATATTTGATTTAGAATAATGGAGCTAAGAAATGAAATTTTTATGGATATAAGTTAGTGCTCATCAGAAATGTTAATTTATTCAGTGAAGCATTTTTATAATTCCAAAGTGTCCTTATAAGTTCTGGTATTCTTTAATATACATGTTATTTAGTAAGATTATGCTAATAATTCCTTTTTTTATTTTAAAGGAAAACATCGTAAAACAGGAAGAGATGTGGCTATTAAGATCATTGACAAACTAAGATTTCCAACAAAACAAGAAAGCCAGCTTCGTAATGAAGTTGCAATTCTGCAGGTACATTTTTGTTTGTTGTGTGGGGGCTATAAAATATTTCTCAATTTCTGCAAAACAAAGAAAAGTTACCCAAATATCTGTGGTATAGATATTTAGAAGCATTTTTAAATAACAGAAAAAGTCTGATCAAGCATCAGACTACTGCCTGGGGAGTATCCTGAGCCCAGGCAGCAGTTGTTCTTTTTTAGGTTCCTAATCCTAGGTTTTACTATGTTATTAATACTCATTAAAAGGGTAGTGTTCCAGCACTTGCTCCTAGTGGACATGCTGAGACCATTTTGTTTTACATTATCAATGACCTGGCCTTCATAAACATTCCTCCTCTGTGCTGTGATAATTATATGAAGTGAGTATGCAGCTGTCAGCGTGTCAGGTAAGAGTAATATATGCTAAGAATCAGATCGTCTTGATCTTACTAGTGTCTTCTTAATGTCTCACTATAAGCCTTTTATTTAATTAAGAATGTTCCTTGACTCCTTTCATGAATAACAGTTCCTTTTAAAAGCCAGAAGTTGTTAGTAAAAATAAAAAGTTTCTAAGAGTATCATCCTAACCATTCTAAAATTTTTATTTAATTTGTTTTTTTGGAGGGAGAGGTAATTAGGTAGGTAGGTAGGTAGGTAGGTTGTTTGTTTGTTTGTTTGTTTATTTATAAGGAAGTACTAGGGACTGAACCCAGGACCCCGTGTTTGCTAAGCACGCACACTACCACTGAGCTGTACCTTGCTCAGAAAAGTTTTTTTTAATGCAGCATACAGACTTTATTTAACAGAAGTAATAGGTAAAGTCACATAGGCACTTATATTAAGAGAAAAACTGACTAGAAGAAATTTTATCATAAACACCTTATAGTGACATACTTGCAGTTGCATTAAACCGAGTTCTGTTGCCGTGAAGGATACAGCTAGTGCACAGGTTTGGATGAACAGTTTCATAGAAGGCATTATGTGGCATACATAATTTCTGTAACTTCATAAACTTTTTCTGCAGACCAGAAGGAAATGGAGCAGTTGTTTGCTAAATGTGGTCAACCTATAGTTATCCAGTCTAGACAGTTTAGACCATTGATAAATGTTCCTTTTTTATATAACTTACATAATTCTCTACTTGTCATTCAAGCTGATCATAATTTCTAATTTATAGTTTTATTGAATAGTTTTCACTTGAACATTGCTAGCAAAATAAAACAGATTACATTTCTTCATTGATTGTTTCATTTAACTGCCATTTATTGAGTTTATATGATAAAAAAGTTGGAAAAGATACAATTTCTGCCCTAAAAGAGCTTGTGGGTACAGACAACTGAAAATAATCATTGTTGTATATGAAAAAATAACATGGATTTTTCTGGGACTCACAACTTCTGAACATGGTGTTTTTGTGCTTCTGGATGACTACTGTAACACAAGGAACTACCACAGTGTTCTCTGCTTTCATGGGAAGAAGATAACCACGGATCTTAAAATGACAATCAATAGATTCATAGCCTAGTGCTCGCTAATCAGTTACCCCCAAAAAGGTTCTTTTTCTTCTTATTATTATTCTTAACTTGGAAACACTGGGCTGCAGATGACATCTGAAAACTTAGTAAGTGACATCTTTCCACACCTGGACCCTGCTCTCCCAGCCTCCACCTTCATGTGGTGTTCTGAAGGCAGATTCTTTGCATCTGGCCAGAGTTGGCATAACAATTAGATATTTATCTTTCCTTACAGGACACAAGAGGAATTTCATGGTTAGCATAGTTATGTCTTTCTACATTTTATTGCAGCTGGAGAGAAAGGCCCAAATTTCTGTGTATAGTCCTTTAATTGGCTCTCCTGAGCCTACTGACACATTATCAGCTGACGACTCTCTAGTAAAGAAGAAAAATAAAATACACGTGAGCATGAACTGACTCCTGTCTCCTTTTCCAAAAGAGTAGCTGCAGTCAGCAACTCAGATGCAATAAACATACATTTTGCAAAAATTTCGTTAGAACATGATTTTCTAAAAATAATTTGTTTAGGTTGACAGTCCAGTTCTGCCCCTTGAGCATATGAAGAATTTGAACAGCTCTCATATTATTGCCTGAAATCTCAAAAATCCTTGTCACTTATCACTCATCCCCACTGTCCCCAACCATTCTTCACTTCATTCATCAAACACATATTTACTGATCATGTATATGAGCTAATAAGCACTGTTCTAGGCTCAGTGGATACAGTGGGGACAAAAACACACAAGTGCTTGCTATCCTGAGTCTTTAACTTGTCTTTCTCAGGTTTACTTTTAGTCAGATGGTTGAAACTATTTATGTGTTGAATTTTTAATTACATAACCTGTACAATGAGTCTTACTAAGTCATGGCTTAATTATATATGGTTCAGGAGTTCATACTTTATCAAAAGTTGCCATATGTTTCAAACTTGTTCATCAAAATAAGAAACTTATCATGTCCCCCAATTAAAAATAAATGAAAAAAAATTGAACCCTTTTTACCATTGTCAGGTACATCAGTCCCTCAGGAAGGATTATAATTCAGTATCCAGAGACATGAAGTTCATGAGTCTTTGCTCATTTATTGCAAGTTATATAAGCATGACTCTCATACCCTATTTAAAATGACAGTCCACTTAAACTCTGTCCCCATTCCTACCCTGTACTCCCTGTAATCTATATTCTCTTCTTTCCATCACACTTACAGTCTTCTAGTCTTATTACAGAATGTTATTTATTATATTTGCTGTGGGTTCCTCTCCTCATCCCCAACTCCAGCCCCTCCACTAGAATATATACATTTCAGGAGGGCAGATATTGTTGTTTTGTTTACTGACACAACCTGAACACTAGAAATTGTTCCTGGCACACATTAGGTGTTTAGTAAATATTTGCTCAGTGAATATTTGTTGAACTAAAATTGTACAGTAACATCATCCCGTCACATAAGCTGACATGCATAGTGTCCAAGCAGGTACGGAAGTCTAGACTCCTACTTGCTATTAATAGTTAATTGGTTGGTTAAGAAAGATTGTGTGTGATTAGTTCTTCAAAATCCTTCATTGCCTTGTTTTCTATTTCTTATGAAAAAAAAACGCATTTTTTTGAACCTGAAAAGACAAAATGGTAATGGGGAAAGGGGTGGGGGTTGGGATTCTGACTCTGTAACGGGTATGTGCAGAAAAGGTAAGATGATTAAAGCAATTGAATGATGGGGAAGGTTTTATTTTACTAATCTTGAGGAACAGAATTCTGTCTCTCTGGATATAAGAAGCATTTGCTTTCCTCTGCCCTCTGGTCCCAAGCTTATGAAAACTGGTGTCCTGGTTTATGGTTGTACCTGAAGTGTGACGAGTTCTGACCCGTCCCCTTCTCCTTCTGATTCTCCAGAGGGAAGCATGCGGGCTGAAGTGGCAGATGGGAGAAAATTCTCCTCATGCAGTTCGTTGGTTAGTCCTCTGGTCAACTTTTGATTTTTTTCTGGTTTTGTTATAATTTTTTTAAAAAGCCCCTAATCTTATAGAAGACTTCGAAGTTGTATAAATGCAGAATGTACGAAAAAGTAGATTCTTCCTTCTTTTTCTGTTTCATCTTTACATAACCTAGGCAAAGGCTTTCCAAAGTCTGATTCAGTCATTGGAAAACTAAACTCTTTAGATATTTTTGAATAGTGGAAAATGAAGGCAAATATGAATCTTACGACATAGTTATATCTTATATAATCATTTTGAATAGCTGTTTTTATTATCTGTAAATGCTTCATTATTATGTTTCAGAAGAATATTGATTAATGCAGATGTTAAATTTAGTTCATAAAATTCCCAAGAGATCCTATTTTACTTAATTTTAAAAGTTGTATCTTGATTTTTTAAAGGTAAATTTGAAATTATTGTCTTTTTTCTATTCATGTCACCAAAATAAGAATAAAAAGATAGTTTAGGATTATTAGGGATATCATAAGAAACTGACTTTTACAAGGAGATGTAATTATATCTTAGCTTAGAAACTTAAAATCTAAAGTAAGTAATTTTGATGTGACATTTAATATAATTTAAATTATCAACACAGGCTTGTTCAGATAAAGTTAATTTTTCTAACAATATTACAATGTAGAAAAAGTTTTAGGAGAATACTTATGAATATAATTCTAATAGATTTACTTTTATTTTTCCTCTTTATCTTAAATATCAACTTATTTATCTAAGGAATAATACTAGTGCTTCTGTTTATGATACAGTATCTTAAAACATTTTGGAATTATAGAAGTACTGAATACAAAATATAGGAAAACAATACATAAGAATTTTACAGGCCATAAGTACTTATTTCGTAAAATTACCCTAGTCATTCTTACTTCTTTATTATGAGGCATTCCTCTTCCCATTCACATCTCTTTTTTTTTAATTGAAGTATAGTCGGTTTACAGTGTTGTATTAATTTCTGGTCTACAACATAGTGATATACACACACACACACACACACACACACACATACATACATACATACATACACACTTATATATATTCCTTTTCATATTCTTTTTAATTATAAGCTATTACAGGGTATTGAATCTTGTTTCCTGTGCTGTACAGTAGGAATAGATAAACTTGTTGTTTATCTATTTTATACATAGTAGTTAGTATCTACAAATCTCAAACTCCCAATTTATCCCTCCACATCCGGTAACGTTTCCTTTTGGTAACCATAAATTTGTTTTGTGTCTGTGATTCTGTTTCTGTTTGGTAAATGAGTTCATTTGTGTCATTTTTTTAGATTCCACATATAAGTGATACCACATGGTGTTTTTCTTCTTCTTTCTGGCTTACTTCACTTAGAATGATAGTCTCTAGATCCATCCATGTTACTGCAGATGACATTATTTTATTCTTTTTTATGGCTGAGTAGTATTCCATTGTATATATATACCACATACTCTTTATCGAGTCATCTATGAGTGGACATTTAGGTTGCTTCTATGTCTTGGCTATTGTAAATGGGGCTGCTGTGAACACTGGGGTGCAGGTATCTTTTCAAATTAAAGTTCCCTCTGGATACATGCTCAGGAGTGAGATTGCTGGATCATATAGTAAGTCTATTTTTAGTTGTTTTCATAATGGCTGCAACCAAACTACATTCCCACCAACAGTGTAGGAGGGTTCCCTTTTCTCCACACCCTCTCCAGCATTTATCATTTGTGGACTTTTGAATGAATGGCCATTCTGACTGATGTGAAATGATACCTCATTGTAGTTTTGATTTTTATTTCTCTGATGACTAGTGATATTGAGCATTGTTTCATGTCCATACTGTCCATTTTTTGATTGGGCTTTTTTTGTTGTTGTTATTGAATTGTATGAGCTGTTTGTATATTCTGGAAATTAAGCCCTTGACAGTGGCATCATTTGTAAATATTTTATGCCATTCTGTAGGTTGTCTTTTTGTTTTGTACATAGTTTCCTTTGCTGTGCAAAAGTTTGTGAGCTTTATTAGGTCCCATTTGTTTATATTGGCTTTTATTTCTATAGCCTTGATAGACTGCCCTAGGAGAACATTACTAAGATTTATGTCAGAGAATGTTTTGCCTTTGTTTTTTTCTAGGAGTTTTATGGTGTCATGTCTTATGTTTACGTCTTTAGGCCACTTTGAGTTTATTTTTGTGTATGGTGTGGCCGTTTCCTAACTTCATTGATTTACAGGCAGCTGTCCATCTTCCCCAATACCACTTGCTAAAGAGGCTGTCTTTTCTCCATTGTATATTCTTGCCTCCTTTGAGGAAGATTAATTGACCATAGGTGTGTGCATTTATTTCTGGGCTCTCTATTCTGTTCCATTGATCCATATGTCTGTTTTTGTGCCAATACCACATTGTTTGATTACTGTAGCTCTGTAGTATTGTCTGGGAGGGTTATTCCTCCAGCTTTATTCTTTTTTCTTCAGTATTGGCTTTGGTAATTCTGGGTATTTTGTAATTCCATATACATTTTAGGATTATTTGTTCTAATTCTGTGAAAAATGTCCTGGGTAATTTGATAGAGATTGCATTAAATCTATAGATTGCTTTGTGTAGTATGGCCGTTTTAGCAGTATTAATTCTTACAATCCAAGAACATGGGATACCTTTTCATTTCTTTAAATAACTTCAATTTCTCTTATCAGTGTTTTATAGTTCTTCATGTACAAGTCTTTCACCTCCTCTGTCAGGTTTATTCCTAAGTATGTTATTTTTTGATTAGATTTTAAAAAGGATTGTTTCTTTTCTTTCCATTTCTGATATTTCACTGTTAGTGTGAATAAATGCAACAGATTTCTGTGTGTTAATCTTGTATCCTGCTACCTTGCCGAATTTGTTTATCATCTCTAGTAGTTTTTGTGTGGAGTCTTTAGGGTTTTCTATATATAGTATCATGACATCTGCATAAAGTGAAATTTTACCTTTTCTTCCAATTTGGATCCCTTTTATTTCTTTTTCTTGTCTGATTACTGTGACTAGGACTTGCAACCCTATGTTGAATAGAAGTTGTAAGAGTAGGTATCCTTGTCTTGTTCCAGATCTTAGCAGGAGGGCTGTCAACCTTTCACCATTGAGTATTATGTTGGCTGTGGGTTTGTCATAAATAGCTTTTACTATATTGAGGTATGTTCCCTCTATACCCATTTTGATAAGAGTTTTCTAGAAACATGCAGTCCACCAAAACTGAATCAAGATGAAATAGATATTTTGAACAGACCGATCACTAGAAGTGAAATAGAATCAGTGATTAAAAAAAAAAAAAAACCAAACTTCCTACAAACAAAAGTCCAGAACCAATGGCTTCACTGGAGAATTCTACCAAACATATGAAGAAGAACTTATACTGATCCTTCTCAAACTCTTTCAAAAAACTGAAAAAGAGGGAATAATCTCAAATTCATTCTGTGAAGCCACCATCACCCTGATACCAAAACCAGACAGAGACACTATCAAAAAAGAAAATTACAGGCCAGTATCTTTGATGAACATAGATGCAAAAATTCTCAACAAAATATTAGCAAGCTTAATCCAACAATACATGAAAAAGATTATACACTACGATCAAGTTGGATTCATTCTAGGGACACAAGAATGGTTCAACAAATGCAAATCAATCAACATGATACACCACATCAACAAAAGAAAGGAAAAAAAATCACATCATCTCAATAGTTGGAGAAAAAAGCATTTGATAAAAAGCTTTCTGTTCTTATTCATGAATTCCCTCCTTTGGTTTCCACATCTTTCTTAAAGAAAACACAAGGCCCTTTTGCCATACTCCTGTTTTCTGCCTTTGCCCAACTATCACCCCTTAGCTACTCTCAGTCTTTATCCTACTTGACTAATCTCAGTCATTCAACAGCATTGATCATTTGCTCCTTTATAAATCTCTCTCCTCACTTCACCCCTAAACTTATCAGATCTTATTTCACCTTCCTGCTAGCTCCTCCAGCCTTCTTGAATGCCTCTTTCCATTCACATAAATGGTTTATGCTCATCTGGAACTCATTCCCAGAGTGAGGTCATCCATTTCCGAGAGTCATCAGTCATGTCTTCTCAGGTTGTTCCTTAATTTATCTTCTGATGTCTTTTCTTTCACAGGCACTGTGGTCTCCTATTTCTGACCTTAGGACATCTCCACTTTGCTGTGCCAGTCTTACCCAAATCAACCAGCTGAAAACCAAACACTTGTTCCTAATGTCTTTCCCTGCAAGTTATTTTCTCCCTAATATTGTCTGTTTTCTTCATTCTTCCGGTTTCTAGGGCAAGAACCCCTTTCCTCCAAATAATGAAAATATTAAATCATTCAACAGTACTTGGAAAGTACTTCCTTTTTTGATGCAAAGCAATTTTTTGGGCCTGTGAGCCATATAACAATGAATTACACCTTTTAAGATGTTTGTCATCTATTTGGGCAGATAGGTACACATAGCAACAAGTCAGGATAGCTGTGGAAGCCTCGTGAATGAAGTCATGGGTTATGACTGAGGTCAGGGTGTTGGAATGAAGGAGAGCATCAAAAAGAAATACAGCATTGGTGAAATCTTAAAAGATTAATAGGTTTTTGGTAACCAGAAAAATGTTGGAAAGGGTTGTTAAGCTGGGGGACCACCTCAGTAAAATAAATAATCTATGAAACATGAGTAGAAAACTAGATCATTTTAAAAGAATGGCTTCAAACATTTTTTTTCTCATGTGTCCTCAAAAATAATTCTAAAAACCTTTGTACCTACTTTTGTATTTTTAAGTTGACAACTTGAACTATTTTTCAGAAATTTAAAGAATTTTAATTTTGTCCTGTACTGAAAATATTGATATTTGAAAATAAAGCTGTTATATCACTCATTTAAATATATATATTAGAATCTAAGTATCAAAAACATTTGTTTTTTTTAAATTAATCTTTTAAAAAAATACATGAATAAGCTCTTCTTTGGCAGTAGTACATTTTATAATATTCTTTGTTTTCTTTGAGTATAGTTCCACTTTTCCCAAAGAATTGTATGCCAGTGTAATGTATTTTTATACTTAAAAGTCTTTTGTTGGCTCCTTTTTCATAAGTATTTACAATAAAAATATGTTTATATTGTAAAATTTCTTGATTACAACACTTTAAATGTTTAAAGCATTCTCCAGGATTAAGTTATCCTTACAATTAGTAGTAAAACTTTTATCCAGCAAAATAAATATTATGTAAAATTTTATCTATGCTTGTTAAACATAAAAAATAGAATGTTACTAAAAATATATTATTTAATAAGCTTGATTTTTTAATTTAGTTTATAAATTGGTAGGTGATTATTACTTATTGTTTGCATTAAACAGAGTTCAGCAGCGATTTTACTCCTTTTTTAAATTGTAGGAGCCAAGTTGTAAGCACCCCCAAAACAAAACAAAAAACCCAGTGATTATTCTTTGGAAATTCATCCTCTCTCTTTTAATTCTCTCTCTGTTAATAAGTCCATATTCCCTAAATATTTCCCTAATTTTGGCAAAAGCATGAATTAGAAATGAAGTTGCAAAAAAGTTGATTTATAAGTGATTAAGGTTGTTCACTTCATGCCAACACCATATTTCTAATTTTCCCTTTGTTTTTCTCCCAGAGGATTTTCCTCCCCATGGCAAACTACCATAGTAACATTTGGAATGTTTGAGAGACATACCTTCCTTTTGGAAAGTGGGAGAAATATTGTGAAAGGCAACTTGGGGATGGAGAATTTGAAGACTACAGGGATTTTCTCAGATAAATCTATATTAAAAAATCTTTATGGAGTGTTAAGACTCATTCATTTATTCAAAGTATAATTATTGAGAATTTAGAATGTTCCAGGTAGTAGGGGTACAAATGTAAACAAAACAAATTTTGTTAAAACTCTCCTTCTACTCAGCATCTCTTTTGTATCTTCTGATTTTCCAAGAGTATGCCTACCTTAATTTGGAGACTGCTGTGGTGGAGCAGAGTGTGCTTAGGTAAGACTGAGAAATGGCTTTCGTGTGAGTTCATGGAGAACCTTGATATGATGCCAGGTCAACTAGATTTTATCATGTTTGTGTGACTGTCAATTATTGAATTATTTTGAAAAATTATTAAGATCGTATCTGTATGTGGTGAAGATATGTTACGGAAGAAAGTTTAAAAGCAAGAAAACTTTGTTAAAGGTTATTTTCAGCTAGTAGTGGCAGTAGAAATGCCCTCGTTCCTCTTCTTTCTTTCTACAAAGTCATCTTGGCTTCAGCTATAACCTTTGCATTGCTGCTAGTCTAGACAAGTCTTCTAAATTCATGCCTTGATTACTGCAGGAGGTGATATACCTCATAGCTGGGTCTTCCCCTTCCTCCCACTACATCATCTTCTGGCCCTCCTTTTCCATGGTCCATTCTCAAGACCATGATAAAATGAGATTTTATTTTTTTAACATTTTTTAATTGAGTTATAGTCATTTTACAATGTTGTGTCAAATTCCAGTGTAGGGCACAATTTTTCAGTTATACAGGAACGTACATATATTCATTGTCACATTTTTTTTCCTCTGTGAGCTACACAAGATCTTGTATATATTTCCCTGCGCTATCCAGTATAATCTTGTTTATCTATTCTACATATGCCTGTCAGTATCTACAAATTTTGAAATCCCAGTCTGTCAGATGAGCCTTTAATGGATTTCCATCCTATCCCTCCCTAGCTTAATAGTTTTCTTTTTCTTATTTTATCAAAGCTATTTACTTTTCCTGGCCTTTAGCACTGTAGACAATCTCACTGGACCCTATCTCTCCTACTCAGCTAGGTCTTTCATGCCTCTTTAAGTCATTGTCTTTGTCATTGTCCTGGCTATTGCTCAGCTTTCAATTCCAAGCCTGGATGCCCATCTTAGTTTACTTGACTTATCCATGTGATCCAGCAGTCCTGCCTGACAGTCTTGTGTTACTTTCCATATCCCCTATTTATTTCTGACTTCTAGTTTTGGTATAAAGTGGTACTTTAATATCTATCAAATACTTTTTATATAATAATTAGATTATAAGCAACCTGAAGGTCTCATCAATGCCTTAATTTTTTTCAATTTCCACAATACCTGGCACAGTAATGAAGACACTGCAGGGAATAGATTAACATTTGATAAAATTATCTTAGGTCATATACTATATTTCCTTAATTTCTTTCTCAAGTACCTTGATACCTTTTGTATAAGAAAGTTATTAAATTTTAGGCTCTAATTAGAAAATTATGATTTTTTTGAGGAGAAAGAGTTTGTAGAATGGCTGCTTATTGTTCCAGATGTTGCAGGCTGTCTCAAAAATTGAGTCCTGGGGGGAAAAATTGGGCATCTGGTGGGAAGGAAATCAGAGAATATGTCAGAGTGTTACCTTTAAAGGCAGTGGAACCTCAAGATGAGGAGGGAATTTAGTAACACAGAGCAGCACTGTGG
This sequence comes from Vicugna pacos, assembly GCF_048564905.1. Taxonomy (NCBI): domain Eukaryota; kingdom Metazoa; phylum Chordata; class Mammalia; order Artiodactyla; family Camelidae; genus Vicugna; species Vicugna pacos. The sequence goes on along the minus strand of NC_132992.1, from coordinate 37,826,826 downwards.
TGGTACATGAGATACAAAATAGAGTCAGCTGTAGGAAAGAAATTCTGTCAGTCAGAAAGACAAAGAATCCAAATTGTCAAGGTGGATGTCATAACAGGTATAGGAGACCCTGTGACAAGAAGACTGACAGCAGGCAGCATTCAGAAATCCAGACAGCATGCTCAAATGGGTTGTGGGATTATGAATCTCACATGGTTAGGAGGCTAAGGTAGCAGGGGCCCTTGAAGCACCACGAGTTAGAACAGGCAGGACCCAGGAGTCCAAGGAAGGCATTAAGACAATGCCAATGTATACCATGGTGTTTAAAGAGCGTATGTTCTGGGGTTAGACTGCCTGGGTTCTAATGTCAGGTATAAGTGTTCTTAAGAGCTTGGATAAGTTACTTAAGTTCTCGAGGAGCCTCAATTTCCTTTCCAGAAAACCTTGTAGAGATGTTTAAGAATCGAGTGAGATAATTTTGTGAAATTCTTAGTGCCTGGCATATAGTAAAGATTCCATACTTATTAGGTATGACTAGGATTACCACCACTGAGTTAGAAGTCTAGCTTCTAGGAGCAAGTTGAAATAACTTGATGTTGAATTTCCTAAATAGAGAGCATAGGGATACATAATTTCATCTTAACAAAGAACATGGTTGACTCAAAGCCTGGGGTAGGGCTGAACATAGATTAGCATATGCCTGGCCATGGAAGGCACTTAGTAAATATTTGTTGAACAAATTACGTATGTAGCCATGGATGAAGGAACCAGAGGGATATAGAATTGCAGAGCATGCCATAGGCAATAAAGTGGTTCTTGCCTTCATTCCGTTTTGACGACAAACCATGGTAATTTATCTTCACAGAACAAGACTCAATATTTATCTTGTAAGTACTTCGCTTTGTTCTCTTAGTCTGAAAAGATAATCAAGAGTAGACGGAGAAGAGATAATCACGATGGAAAACCAGAGAATAATATTGCTAAGTATGAGTGGGAAAATGAAAAAATTTTCCAAACTGATGATTTTATTCAAATCATGAAGGAATCAACTTTATTTCTCTAGAGAAAAATATGCAAAATTTGAGTACTTTCTCTTTTACGTGTAGTGAGAGGTTAGCTTATGCTTCTGTTATTTCATCTTATTTGTTTATCCTGTTTATTCAAGTACATCTTTTTTATATTACTGCATGAAGAATTTTCATGGAATTTTCTTTTAAAGACATGTTTTACAGTTCTAAGATTATCTTGTTGTCTTCTGCATGTTCCAAAAAAATTAAGCCCATAGAGAATGTGTATACATGTTTAGAATAGAGAGAAAATGAAAACAAAGATCTATTATAAGGAAAAGAGAACAAATGGAAACTTTTCTGAAAAATAGAGTATTGTGTTCCATAAGAAATTAGTCATAGTGCAAACTTAGTGTCAGAAGGCTAGGTTCCAAGTCAAAACTTTTCTATTATTCAGTAAGTCTCTTTTGACCTTGGTTTCCTTAATTATGGATTCGAATTCATCTGATTTGGTGTGCTTGCTCCACAGGAACGTTTTCAGGGGACTAAATTAAATAATATATAAAATGTTTTTTAAATCGATGTTTCCCAACATATTTTTGGAAGATATTAGCCTTTTGAGTTCCTTCATGAAAGAGGGTGGAGATTAAGTTGTTTTCATGAAGACAGTTTAGAAAATATGTCCTATATCCAGGTTATCTACATCTTAGAAATGAATGGTCTTTCCATGTTGCTGCAAATGGCATTATTTTATTCTTTTTATGGCTGAGTAGTATTCCATTGTACAAATATACCACAGCTTCTTTACCAGTCATCTGTCAGTACACATTTAGGTTGCTTCCATGTCTTGCCTATTGTAAATAGTACTGCTGTGAACATTGGGGTGCATGTATCTTTTCGAATTAGAGTTTCCTCTGGATATATCCTCAGGAGTGGCATTGCTGGATCAATACCACTTTCCATAATGGCTGCACCAAACTACATTCCCACCAGCAGCGTAGGAGGATTCCCTTTTCTCCACACGCTTTCCAGCATTTGTTGTTCATGGACTTTTGAATGATGGCCATTCTGACTGGTGTGAAGTGATATCTTGTAGTTTTGATTTGCAGTTCTCTAATAATTAGCAATATTGAACATTTTTTCATGTGCTTATTGCCCATTTGTATGTCTTCATTGGAGAATTGCTTGTTTAGGTCTTCTGCCCATTTTTGGATGGGGTTGTTTGTTGTTTTGTTATTAAGTTGTATGAACTGTTTACATATTCTGGAAATTAAACCTTTGTCAGTCACATCATTTGCAAATATTTTCTCCCATTCTGTATGTTGTCGTTTTGTTTTGCTTATGGTTCCCTTTGCTGTGCAAAAGCTTATAAGTTTAATTAGGTCCCATTTGTTAATTTTTGCTTTTATTTCTGTTGCCTGCTAGACTGCCATAGAGAACATTTCTAAGATTTATGTCAAAGAATGTTTTGCCCATGTTTTCTTCTAGGAGGTTTATCATATCTTATCTGATATTTAAGTCTTTAAGCCATTTTAAGTTTATTTTTATGTATGGTATGAGGGAGTGTTCTAACTTCATTGATTTACATGCTGCTGTCCAGTTTTGCCAACACCACTTGCTGAAGAGACTGTCTTTTCTCCATTGTATATTCTTGCCTCCTTTGTTGAAGATTAATTGACTGTAAGTGTATGGGTTTATTTCTGGGCTCTCTGTTCTTTTCCATTGATCCATATGTCTGTTTTTATGCCAATACCACACTGTTTTGATTACTTCAGCTCTGTAGTATTGCCTGAAGTCTGGGAGGGTGATTGCTCTAGCTTCATTCTTTTTCTTCAGTATTGCTTTGTCTGCCACTTACTTTAAATTTTCAGATATCATTCTCAAAAGGGAATTTAGGAGAGATAGCTGAGCTTACCACATCAGTTTGGGTATTATCTTTCACAAGTCTTTTTATTAATATCTGCTCTCTACACAAAGACTTCTTTAGCATCTATCAGGATATTGCACATTATGTCCTCTTCATAACTTTAGGTGGTTATGATTTCTAAGACCATTACATGAACCATAAATTTTAAGAATCTGTGATTAGAAAATGCATAAAGTGGTGTGTTCTTCTCTTAATCCAAGAATGAAAATCCCCAAAGCCGTTGCCACAGTACTATACCTCTGAGAAGGGTACCTCACTTCCCCACCCACACTGTGTACCACCGTGCCATAGAGGATTGTTCTGTCTGCTCTGCAGGCGGTTTAGAATTTATATCCTCAATTCTTCACTTTTAAGTTTGTTTCTTTCTGTCTCAATATGGCCTAAATCACTTAGTCGTTTGATAGAAAAGTAGTCAGAATTTCCCATATTAAGGCTGAATCCTCTCAAATAACTTGTTGAAAAGATATATTGACTCTTAATTTTTCTCTTTCCTACCTGTCTATGTTTGAGTAATATAATCTCAAAGGCAGAAGAAGGGGAGAACATGCCAACATTAATTTACCACAGTTAAATATATGGAATGAATTCTCAACTCCAGATTTATAATAAAGCAACACTATTAAAATTAAAGATTATAAAGAAAATATTACTTAATACTAGCCCAAACAATATAACATAGAATATATACATACACTAAAATATTTAATTAGTTCAATCTTAATTTTTTTATGAAATTTTGCTGTTTTTACAAAAATCCTTTGCTTTTAGTGACTAGTTTCCATTAATTACATAAGAATTCTCCAGACAATTTGAGTCAGGAAAATTTTTGTCTTGGTCTCCAAATGGCATTTCCTCCCAGACTTCGAAACAACTTATATTCACCCCGTGAATATGTCACCAATCTGTAATGTGTGAATGGACACTCTTCTTTCCTATAGTTGACCAAATGTTTCATTTCCTGAAAATTAAATTACTTAAATGCAACAGATGGCCCGAAAGTCCTGTAGTAGCTTACTCTGCCATGAAATTTATTATCCAAGTTCCTGAGATAGTCCTGAGAAGTTAGCAGAAATTGTTTCTGAACACTGCTATGCCGCAGTTGTTGTGCAGTCATGAAACCATTTTTAAATTAATTAAGTTACTTTAGACTTGAGAAGGAAAATGTTGAAATACTATTTCCTATTTTATATAAAAAATTAAAGTTGTGAAAAAGTCACATCCACTACTTTGGTTAAAGCTTATCTTAGGGTTGATCTGAAGGTATCTAAAAGAGAATATGAATTAATACTTGATAGAAAATAGTAGCTTTAATTTTTTTCCTGTTTCTAGTCTTCAAATATTATCTTTTCTCTAAGAGGCTAAATAAATACTTCTTATTAGAATAGCATAGAGAATTTGAGTAATGAAGGCATGATTCTTTATATTCTGTTTCTTTTGTTATTGTCACATGTGAAAACAAGTTTAGTCATTTGGTTCAGTGCAAAAAAATACAGCTCCTGAGTAGGCATCTATGATGACCTTATCTCAACGATACACAATAAACTCAAAAACTATCAATTTATTATATATCAATTTATTATAGATCAGCCATATATATGCAGAAAAAAATATAGTCATTTTGTGGTTGGGAAGATTTTTCAGCTACCATTCAATGCATTCTTTAGCAATCCTATAAAATATAAAGGTTTTGGTAAAAGAGCAAGGGAAAAACGTACAAAGAACGTATGAGTTTAAACTTTTCTAAAACATATTTTTTTACAGTTGTGTATACATGACCTTTAATTCAGTGCATTCATTGAATATGCTTTTTTCTCAAATATATACCTAACCTTATTCAAAGTTCTTCATTGAGAAGTAGTAAAAATTTCCCTTTCCTTCTCATAAAGATGCTATTTAAGGACTTTTGTAGAGTCCTTCAGAGTTTACAGAGAACATGGCACAGAAGAGATGACAGTGAACAGTCTCATTCATCCACTCCATGCTTTTAACCTGGAACTTTCTGGGAAGACACCAATTAGATAAGCACATATTAAAGTCTTGCCTTCTGTGTGGAGATTCCTCAAGTCATGTTGCAGGATAGTGGAAAGGAAAAAGGAACATATTGAGTGAAGGACTTCAGTGCCTCTGAGAACTCATGTACTGAGAAGAGCACAGGCAGAGGCACATAGGGGTTGACATTGCATATGGACTTGGGGATTTAGATAGGAGAACTTGCTGGTTATCTCCTGCCTCCTCTTCTCCCCAAGCCTCCACAGCCTAAGACAAGGGCAGCAGAAGCAGCACTCCTGTACCACCTTTGTCCTCTCCTGCCCAACTTGGGCCCTGGAGGTCTCGCTCCCTTAATTTTTATCTTCTCCTTTACACTCTGGGCTTTCCTCTGTCAACACACAAGGGACCTGCTTGCTTTGCTGCCAACTTCTGTTTGTCTGCTCCTTTCTTAGTCATTGTTCCTACTCCCCACCCAGATAAGGACTTGGCCATTTAAGGAAGCCAAACTCCACAGAACACAGCTTACATGCTTAAAGTTAGAGTAAATAGAAAAAATAATCAGTTAAGAGGATACTCAGAAAAGGAAGGTATACTTATCACATCTCATAGTGGACTTGTCCCAAGAGAATCATAACTCAGGCAGGACTCTCATGTCATCCTTAAAGCTTCTGCTTTGACCATTGATTTAAAAGAGGACCGCTGAGATGCCTGGATACCCAGAGGCTGGTGGTCTGTCCAGTTGGTGTGGCTTCTCTATCAGGGAAGGGATTATAAGAAAAAGGCAATGAGACAGCCTTGGCACAGGTTCAGGTACGAACGATGCTGTCACTGGTCTCTGTACTACTTATCAAACAGATATATGTAGCCATTAATTAGTCTCCCTGCTAAAGATCTGGCATTCCCTCAGTTGTCAAAGCCAACCAGCTCTCTGATCCTATTTGTAGGCCATCAGGACAAAGAAAGTAAGAGCAGGGACAGCGTGAGCTCTGTTAGTCCCACCGTTGCTCCATGTGCTTCAGCTCTGACCAGGAGAGAGTAACCCGGAGGCCTGATCTATCTGACGTAGCCAGTTTGACAAGTTAACAGTGTGCCAGTTTCAAGAACAATGACTCAAAAGGTGAAAGGCCATTGGGTGGATGTGCGGGTGTCTCTTGGATCCCATTCAGAAACTTGCCATTCCATGACCAGGGTGTCAGAATCAAAAGAACCCATCCGATGTCTGAGGTGGAGATCAAAATTGCCATCAAGGAAGGGCACCCTGAGAGACAGGTTGTCACGATGGGAACTACTGCCAGCCAGAGCGTAGCTCCATATCGAGTAGACACCAGGCTTTCCATGCCACTGAGTAGCCTGGAGAACAGTGACAATGCACACTCACCCACAGCCCCCTCTGTGGCTCTCCACCCAGCATCCATCTGTGGGGTCTGAAGAGTGAGCTATTTCAGGCTTCCGGTAGTTTGTGAAAATTTCATTTTATGTATAATTTTACTGCTCACTGAGATTTATTTTCCTAAAAAAAAAGATATAATTTCTTTTTTTTCTGTTCAGCTGTTAGCACATTGAAGTTAGTCCTGGTTTTTTTTCTTTAGGTAGTTTTTATTCATGATGATTTTTTTTTCTTGTTTTTCATTGAACTATAAGTGGAATATATAATAGTTCTTTTAATGTTAAGGTTTTTTGTTGTGTGCAAAAAAAAAGAAAGAAAGGTCAGATGATCAAAGGCTTTTGTTGATGACCTCAGACCAACATTCAGACTTAAGCATCATTACAAGGGCCTAGCTAATGTTAAGAATAATTTTACTTGACAGGTGTGACAATTAACATGTCAAGCCAAATACAGCCTGTCATTATTGGCCATTACTTTATTGTGGAAATATTTACTGAGTGCTGGAGAACCAAGCAGCACTACCACATTGCATGTTGTCCTGAACAAAACAGGGGCTCAGTAATCTTTTTTTTGTTTGTTTTCATGGAGATCTTTACTCTGCGTAAGAGCTTCTGTTGCAAACTACAGTAGCCTCCAAAACCAGAGCAATTCCAAAAGGTTTTACCTAATATGTTTTCATCAGTGCAGTCACATGTACTACATGAACGTATTTCGTCTTGTCTACATTAAATTTCTACCAAGGGTGTAGAGATGGCCTCGTATGCTTGTTTAGAACAATATGCTTAATATTGTACATGATACTAAGAAAGTATAGATTTCTCAATATGATATTCTAATTAAAACCTAATTAGCAATTCACTGTGCTGGAACTTGGATTTTTAGCCTAGAAGAAATAATTTCACTATGCACAGGAAGTAAAGATGTATTTCTTGGAGACATTAGAATTTCAAAAATATAAGGCAACACATGTGGAATTTAGAGGTGTTAAAAATCTTAAGTGTGGGTTTTTCCATAGCTTTAAGCTTGAACAGTTTTGTATAATCAGCGAGCTTGCCAAACAGTATCAAAAAACTCATTTTCTTCAAGTGCTTTATTTATCTTTAATAGAACCTTCATCACCCTGGTGTTGTAAATTTGGAGTGTATGTTTGAGACTCCCGAAAGAGTGTTTGTTGTTATGGAAAAACTCCATGGAGACATGCTGGAGATGATCTTGTCAAGTGAAAAGGGCAGGTTGCCAGAGCACATAACGAAGTTTTTAATTACTCAGGTAAGGAATCAATTAGAGTCAGGGGGGAAAAAAGTAATATTTAATATCAAATATGATCCCTGATGAACTAGAGCTTTCTAGCCTTGTTGTTCAGTCCTTACCTCCACATTCTAAATCACACTTTACAAAGTTGCAATGGCTTTGTGTTCTCTAATTTATATCTGTGCTCTCCAGAGTTCAGGGTACGTATCAAATGAGTAATGTGTGTGCAGGCCCATGTATTAAAACCACTCATGAAATTTAAAAGACATAGTGGCTGGGTCCTGATTCTTTGAAAATATTCAAGAATGTGTATCCTTGTTAGACACTATTGAATACTTGGGGCTACACCTGTCTTGGTCTCTGTATGGATACCGTAACATGGTACTTTGTCCGTTGAGTTTCCTGAGAAACCTGCTATGTTGATCAAGCTCATTTCAGTGTCTGAGGCATAAAGAAACTTGACTGTTCATTTTGAGTTTTCTTGTGGCCCTCTAAATTCATGACCTAGTAGGAAACATTTTGAAATAGACCAATAGACTAAAATAAAATTTTTTTGATGAATTTCTCCTTTATAGATACTTGTGGCTTTGCGGCATCTTCACTTTAAAAATGTTGTTCACTGTGACCTCAAACCAGAAAACGTGTTGCTAGCGTCAGCCGATCCTTTCCCTCAGGCAAGTATGAAAGCCTTGCTCAGCCAAAAGCCAGCTGACAGCATCGCTGGCTCCCCTGCAGCATTCTGTCACCTTTTCTCCTCAAAACCTTTATTTGTTTCATGTTTCACCTGCTTGTTTTCGTCCATTTGTTACCTTCTTATATTTTCGGGGCACGGCTTTGTTGCTCTGCTTCTCAGTTCAGCCTGCCTTAATAACGCACACTGAGCCTTCTCATTCTACTTTGGCTTCTGTTGGGTGGACGTCCTGGAGAACTGGCGGTACCAGGTCAGTGCTGAATGTGCTGGCCTGAGACTGGGACACTGACGAGCCCCAGGGGTGCTACCAGCTCTCTGACGTCAGGCAGGATATCACAGTTCAGTGTTGTTCTCAGGGACAAAGGCAAAGGTTTCTCCTTTTCCTCAACTCAGGGGATACAAAACAACTGGACCTCTCCCCAGGGAATCTCGTATCTAAAAGTGACCTGACCAAGGGGGCTGTTCTTCCTCGCCTCCCTAACACCTTCAGGTCGTGGCTGGGTGTCCCGGTGGAGCTAATCTTGAGGATTACTGTGGATGCCATGATGCCCCCCTGGGCTTCTTCAGCCTTTATTGATAATAAGCCCTTGAGTTAAATGCATCACTTCCCTGATGTGCGTGATGTTTTCTGCCATATTGCCATAAAACCATATTGCCCTCTTCAGAGTGTACATATGAAGGAAAACATACTTTTGCATCAGGACATAAACCACTATCTTTAAGTACATAAAATGGAAAACAGCTATCACTTTTACCATGAGACATCCATACAATGTATGTAAAGTGTTATAGTTGTTTTCCTGGCCCACGTGGGCTAAGACCTACACAGGCATACAATTTCTGGCTTACCATATCTGCAAACCATTGTTATCTGCAGGTGAAACTTTGTGATTTTGGTTTTGCCCGGATCATTGGAGAGAAGTCATTCCGGAGGTCAGTGGTGGGTACCCCAGCTTACCTGGCTCCTGAGGTCCTAAGGAACAAGGGCTACAATCGCTCCCTGGACATGTGGTCTGTTGGGGTCATCATCTATGTCAGCCTGAGTGGCACATTCCCGTTTAACGAAGATGAGGACATACATGACCAAATCCAGAATGCGGCTTTCATGTACCCACCGAATCCCTGGAAGGAAATCTCTCATGAAGGTATTGTCTTCCATTCATAAATGATAAAGGTTTAATCCGAAAGTGTTACAGTTATATTATTAACTCAAATGTGAATTGTTAAATTGATAAATGCTCATTGCAAACTGCCCACTAGAGTAGAAGCACAGATTGATTGAAGTGGATTGAGAAGTAGAGGAAATGGAGACCAGAATATCTTCTGGTGAAATGTGTGTTTTGTATTTTAGATATTTTCTATTTTATCATATTTTGTATTGGGAAATTAAGAAATACACATTAAGAGATAAGTGAAATAAAGAGAAACTGTTAACATTTGGTGCATTTCCTGAAAACTTACAAATAGTTATATATTGATGTAATAGTAATACTCAATCTTTACTAAAAATAATCTTTTACTTACTATATGCCCTTTTCTGTATTAAGCACTTTTAATCTATTACAGACACAAGAACCTTATGATACTGCTTTTTAAAATATCGTATTACATATATTAGTATATCAAGTTCTTTGTATACTGATTTCCTTTATGTGACATTAGAGTGTGTATATTTTATTTAGCCTTTTCCTAGTTGTTTAAACCATTTTAGGTTGTTTCTGTTTGTTCAGTGATAGGTAATCCTTACATATAATTTCTTGTATGTATCTCTAAAGACTTTTTTAGGATAGATTCCTTTGGCAGTGTTGCATTATTTAAAATTGAATTCTTCTTCATAAATGTTTCCTTAAAGGAAGAGAGAGAAGGAGTTTTAAAAGAAGTGATGGGGCAGTCAGGGCAGAGCGAATGGCTGACTCCATGCTTCAGAAAGGAGTTCCTCATGAACTTGCTTTGGAGTTTATTTAATTCTCACAAAAAAGTAAAACCTTAAGATAGGTTTTACTATTATACCTATATTTCAAGTGAGAACACTGAGGTAAAAGAAGTGAACCATTTGCCAAAATCACAAAGTTCAGAATTTTACCAGATACATGTGAGCACACATTCTTTAACCACTAGTTCTGCTTCCTTTTTAGTTTTCAGGTAACATCTCGTTCTAAGTTTGTTGAGATTTTTCACCACTTAAAAAGGTGAAGACATCCTAGATAAACATCTGTTTGATACTTGTTATTGCATGTGGCAGTGTCAAAATCGGAAAAGAGCATGTATTAACTACCTGGATAATTAGTTCTTAGACTACTGTTCATATTAAATGGCAAGAGACATCCATTATCTGGGCTTTAAGTTACTGTTGACGGCAGCCTTTAACTTCATCTAATTAGTTGTAAAGCATAGCTAGGTAGATATATCTTAAAGGAATCTGTGACCTGCAAAGAGAACTACCATGTACCCAAAAGACAAATGAAATATTTCAGATAATTCAACAGAGACAAAAAGGGAAGTGTAATTTTCTTTCTCATCCAGGAGGCAGAAAAGAGAAAATTATCCAATAACCTTGTAACCAGACCTTATCAGGGAACATAACCTTTAAATACACGTAGCCCTTATGTTTGATACCTGCAATCCAGAGATCCAGTAAAATAACTTGATGTTGTTACCACAGTGCAAGTCTGAAGTATCTCTGAAGCCAGTCAGACATTTTCTTGTTATGCAGGAATAGGACATGAGGAAAATAACCTTCCCATTTAAAAACTTTTTTTCTTGGAGTAGTGGAATAAATGATGCCCACTCTCTGGTGTCATGGAAATGTGCCTTCTGTGTAGATATAACCTACTTAGCTAAGGATTATGAATGTTTAATGATCACTACTAATAGAAACCAGAGACATAGATATCAGTAGCTCAAGAAACTCTTGCTGGGAAACCGCAGTGTACATACGTAAGTTATATGAAAGTAAAGGACACAGCATAAGGTGTCCTTCAGAGAACTTTCAAAAGTGTGTTGGGGAGATGAGTTATATGAATTTGGGAAAATGATCATTTAATTCCTTGAATTGTTAGCTTGGTATAAAACCAGGGTCTCCAGATTCAGAGGAGGAAGAATCACTGTGGACTTGACTCATCAGAATTGCATTTTCAGAGGAGATGGAACTGAGGCCAGTCACTAAAGAATGAAAAGGAAGAGAGACAGCATTTCACAAAGAGGGAATTACAAGGGATGATTCAAGAGGCATTTATATTTGACCAAAAATAACACATTTTACTTGGCTGTAAGGTGTGCCTGAGCACTAAAAATTTCCTGCCGCTCGCACAAAGTGATGTGGAGACCAGCTCAGGTAGAATCTCACTCTTCTAAATGACTCAGGTATCAGCTTAGGAATTAACTGGCCTCTCTTCTCAGTATCTTTTTCTAGCTCATCCCTGCCTTTGAGGCACAGGAGTTGTACTATTTGCCAGCTGAAGCTCTAATGGCAAATGAGTTACGTATCTGCTGGTGTATGAATAGAACTAACACTGAATATAAAGAAAAGCTAGTTTAATTATGTCATAATATTAGCTGAGGTGTTACAGATGTAATTACTGGCCCAGATTCTATTCCACTCTCTTGTTGAGAACAAATAATTTCCTGATTAGATATGATCACAGGGCTGGTACCAAATAATTTTCAGCACATAGAATCTGATAAATACACAAAAAACTGGTATCTGGCAAAGGGAGATCACAACGGATATTAGTAGTTTGCAGCCTCAGGACACTTTAAGCTACACCAGAAGCACTAAGAATCCAGATGCAAGGAAGTAAAGATCTAGGCACTTCAGTGACTCTAAATCAAAGTAAGGATCAGCAGTGAAGAAGTTTAGAGACTGTCCTTCTTGCCATTCTAATCAGCTATCACTTACCTTCTTTGAGCTTCAGTTTCTTCTCTGTAAAACAGGGTAATGATTTCTGCCCATATAATGAGGTCGTAATAGAGACTGAAAGAGAGTAAGGATGTGAAAGGCATCTGTAAAACGCAGGTGTGGGGTGAGGCAAGGATTTGGATCTAGGAAAAGGATCGCAGAACCCTAAGCTAAGCAGTTGCTCTGGCGGGTAACCAAGAATTGATTGTATAATTTTGGAAATTATATGCAAACTGATGTGCATGTTTCCCAAGTGTTCTTCAGACATATTGTTAGTTGTACTTTTGGGGGGCATGGAAAAGCAAAAAGAAAGTTGCAAGGTCTCTGTAGCAAACGTAGATGTGTCAGAATGAGAAAATTCCTTTCTTGTGCTATTTTTCTGCTAGTGTAACCATGGACTTGATATGATATAATACTATATATTGGAGTGCTTGAGCTGTCTTTGTGCCATTGGATCCTCAGAACAATCCTCTAATAAATAATTCATTTTAGTCTCTGTATTAGAGAGAAACCAGAAAGGTTAAGAGATTTGCCTATCACACAGTGGTAGGGCTTAGACTTGAAATCATTTGTTTGTCTCCATTCTTTACAGTATACCTTCTTGCACACCAAAGGGTGCTTATTTCTAATGACTTGATATTTAGGAACCTATAGAGAATATTTTAAACTCATTAATTATTTTTGCTATTATAATAGAATAAACTGAGTACTGACAGTATAGAGATATGCTTACTAGTAATTTATCAGTGAATTAATCAGGGTTCTTATGTACAAAGAATGGAAATCTGTCTCTAACTTAGGCAGAGATGATTTATTGACTCGCACAACTAGGGAAGTCCAAAAGGTGAACCCCATTCATCTGGATCGTGTAGTTCAAGTGTCACATTTCTCCATCTCTCACCCTTGCTTTACTTTACGAGGAGTTCCTTCTCAGATGGACTTTTCATGTGGTGCAGAGTGATCCCCCAGCAGCTCCAGGCTGACATGCTACCCAGTGCACAGAACCTCAGAATGGAAGAGCAGTCATCTCTCAGTAGCCATAGCATCTCTGAAAGGGGCACTGATTGGCTGTGCTTAAATCCCGTAATACCCTGGGGTCAATCACGTTGTCACTGCAGGAGCCTGGCTGTGATTGGCCCTGTGGATGATGGAGAGCCCCTCCAGGTTGAAGAGAGGAAGTTCTTGCAGGGAAAAGATACTAGGCTAAAAACAAACACAAAAGCATTAACATATGTCCATTATAAAAACAGATTTTGATGGGAATCAAAGTATGACATGAACAATGAGGAAAAAATTTGAGGAAAATGTAACAGATGTTACAGATAAAATGGAGATAGTAAAATTAATGACATTTTGAAAGAAAAAAAAAGAATTACTAACATTTCTGCAACATTTATAGTCTAGCCAATCACTACTATAAACACTTCACGTACATGAATTTATTTAATTGTCCCCCAACCTTTGAGTAGACCTGTAATTGTTTCTATTTTAAAGATGAGGCAAGACAGGCATAGTGAGTTAAGTGGCTTCCCTGGGTGGGACCAGGGTGCAAATCCTGCCAGCCTGCCCCAAGGATGCTCTTATCCACTGGTTTTACAGCCACTTGACTATCCTTCGGTTGGATTTCTCTGTGCCGTCACGTTAAAATTTTTAATATGCTTTCACTGGCTTAGAGCAAGAGTAGCCACACAATTTTTAATAGTGTCTAGAAAGGCAAGGAAACGGGATCATGTTGTGATAAAGAGCTCAGTTGAGAGCCCTTCCACTGAGCATCTTGGTGACCTCATCCAAGTTACAACTTCTCTCAGGTCTCAGTTTTCTTGTCGGAAACATGGTGACTCTTATCCCTAACTCACTGGGTTGTTTTAAGTATTAAATGAAGTTGCACTAGAAAGTGGTCGGCACAGTGCTTGGCATAACTAGATTTCCTTAAGTATATTGAACACTTTCTGTTTCCAGTCATTTTACATGATCAATATATCTGTGTGTATAATATACATATATTATACACACATATAATTATGTATATAACTAAACCCATATATATAATTACAGTTATATATATTACTAAGTACTTATATACATTACATATATAGCTCTACAAATACAACTAAATAAGAATGCATGTACATAGTAAAACACTCCAGAATGAGTCATATGATTACAGGTAGTTACACAAGTGGGGACTCAAGGTAACCACAGGGAGGGAGGAGTCTGAGACCATTTCCGTTCATTCTCAGGCAGTGCCGTGTGTTGCACCTTGCTGCATTTCACCATTGTGACCATCTGATGGCCATTTGACATTATACTGTTCAGCCATAAATCCCTAATTAGATATGGCAAGTTTTAAAAATTAAAATAATTAGACAATTATTTTAATAATTAGACATGGCCTTGCTCTCACCTCCAGCTTTATCTCATACTAGACCAAGCTTAGTCCTCAGCACTTAGGATGGCTATGACCTTTCTCAGTTCCTTGAAAGGACTTGTGCACCTATTTTAAAAGTTACTTGATTAGGCAAATATACTTTCCCTTATGGAAAGAGGAGCCCATTATCACTTGAACATTTTTTTAGATAATCAGATGAAACTAAGGAGAATTGTACCTAACTTGATCCTGTACTAGCATGCCCTTCTTTTCACTGCATTTTTAGCAATTCTGAAAGAATAAGAGCTAGGCCAGGCTGGCCTCCATGTTTGTCATGTCTGGTACACAATAAGGGTGAATCCTGGATGGATATTACCAAAATAACCGGAAATTGTAAGCAAGACTCAATCTATAACCTTAGAAATAGATGTGAGGGGTGTAGAGCTTAGAAACAAGAAATTTAAAAACTAGCTAATAGTCAGAACACAGGAATATTTGCAAGGTAGGGGATTACTAATAATTTTGCCTTCACTATGGCTCATTTTAAAGTACCTGCCATGGTCTAGTTCTGAGTCTACAGCAGACATTTTTTAACTTTGGCATGCCAACAGTTAATCAGAGGGGCTAGTTAATAGTGGAGATTCCCAGACTCCACCCCCATAAATTGCCATCTTGCACTGAGAATGTAACAGGTCCACGGATCACACTTGCAAAAACACTGCTCGAGAGCCCAGATACCCTGAAAGACCTGACAGCTGACAGTGCTCTAAAATTTTTTTAATAAGTTCTGAATATTCAAATCTACATAAATTATAAAATTCCTCTCATTTCTCATATTTTTGCATCCACATCATCTTCTTTATCAGATATTTATTATAGGACATGTAAATTTTTTCCAAATGTCAATGTTTTTCAATATAGACTGCATGAAAATAGTTGGAGTAGAAAAAGCTTCTTGACAAGCTTCCAATGTCAAGAAGATACAAAGGGGAAAAAAAAATCCAGGAAATGCAAATAGTTGTGTAATGAAGGAACTTCATTGTGTGAAGAAGGAACTAACGTATGTGTCATGATTTTAAACAATGAAAGGAATGTAGGAAAAGAGTATTAACTGTTAACATTTGAAAATTCTCCTTTCGATAGATGTAGGTGTAGAAATTTGATGTCACAGGGTTGTAGGCTTATCGGTTATAGGCTGCAGGGGGTATGAGTTTTAATCCTGTAGTTCTTACTAGCTATATACAAATCATTCTACATCCTGCTTACTAATTTTTAATTTTAGCAAAGCTTTAGACCAAGCATGTCAGACTCCATTGTAATTATGCAAAGGAATGCAAATAATGAAACTTCTACCACACTGGAAGGCAAGGACAGAGAAGAGGTGAAGAGAGCGGTAAGGGCCGTAACTTCCACAGAGTTCACTCTGGATTCTGCCTAGGTGAATGCACTGAGTTATGTTCATTTGCATGCATGGTTTAATGTGTGGTTTAATCATACAGTTGAGCCCTTTGAAAAGCTGTTACATATATGTGCGTATGTGTGTCTGTGTATATACACACATACCTCCCTTATTGTGTCCCAAGCATTGTTCTAAATTACGACCGTAGCCAGGATAGCTAAATTGAGAGGAAGAGGAGGAAAAGCAAGGTAGAGAAAACTGAAATGAAGGGATTCATTGTCTTAATGGAAGGGAATCAATGTTTGGTTTTGTTTTAAGGTGGTTCTTCTCAAACTGTCTGTGATAAAGGACCAGTTGTATTTTATTTTAATTTCCAAACATATAGACCAGTACTTTATAAAATATAATAAAAATGTGACATCAGTGCCAAAATGCTATGAAAGTTTCCAAAGAGTTAGTCTCACTTTGTATACTTACCTCATTATAAACTGATAAACAGTTCACAGACTGGCACTGATCCATGCTGCGGACAGCTTCAAGTTAGTGCATCGAGCATAAGAGATGTTGTGCATGTTTTTTAAAGGTGTGGGGGAGTAATCAGAAGAAATGTTTTACATAGTGACAAGAAGTAATCACTGGAAAGCAGGTTTAATAATGAGATACGAGGCTTTATCTTTCAATTTGAACTCTTCTTACTGATTGACTCAGATCTTTACCAGGTACATATGACACTCCTGTACAAAATTATAAAAATGAACAAAAGTGCAAGAAGATTCCAGGAGTAAGTGGAATACAACCTTTTGTGTAACTAAAATCCTTCAATGCCTGGTCTAAAAGTTGCCTTACATGTTAAATATACGAACTATATCTCTATATACACATATATATATAATATTTTATACGTGAATACTACTGAAGAGCCAGAGGGTTGTATTTCCTTTTCTATGATACCATTTCTTGCATGGTGACTGGGCAGATGAAGATGTGATCTTAAATTTCTAAACCTATCTGTGCCCACACAAAGGAGAATTTGCAAGTGTGAAAGTCAAATGAATTTTTTCCCTACATTTCTTCAGTTGGTCAAGATTATAACACATGTCTTAAATTATTCTTTCTTATATATGACTTCATTATACAGCTTTGTTTACCCAAGAATTTATTCTTAGAGGAAGAAGAGAGAAGACGCAGGTAACCAAGTGACATGGACTGTGTAGCTGGGAAGGTGAAGTTTAATTTGCTTCAGTGCAAGTCATCTTACTAGGAGAATGATGACGAGCATGCAGTGATGGGAAAGCATCTGTTAGAGTAAAAGTACATTTCCATCATCAAATTGAATTGATGTGTTCAATTAGAGACACATGGCAAATCTGAGGAAGGTTAGTAACAGACCATGAAGATCACTGGATAAATTACTATTTTTTCCTCCTGAGTTTTGATATTCCTTTATACGCCATTAGGGAGGCAAGCAGGCAGTAATCAACACAGAGGCAATCTCGGAAATTGTCTCCCAACGAGCGCGCGACCCCCGCAGACAGAGATCATTTTCTGTGCTCACAGGTGAAGTCTGAAGAAGCACCTAGTTTCAACTCACCTGCTGGGTTGTTACTGCTCAGCTTCTGAGTCACATGGTTAGCTGGTATTATCAAGAATTAAGATCAG
Organism: Vicugna pacos; assembly: GCF_048564905.1. Lineage (NCBI taxonomy): Eukaryota > Metazoa > Chordata > Mammalia > Artiodactyla > Camelidae > Vicugna > Vicugna pacos. Next base: position 37,809,271 of record NC_132992.1, on the reverse strand, counting down.
ACATGAAGCCTTGACATATGTAAAAAGGAAACAAAAAAAAAAGGGAAATGCCCCTGCGTTAATCCTATAGCTTGTCTTTGTTCAAAATCATCAATTTGTGACAGTGCACCAGTGACACAGGTTTTTTCCACTTGTTCACTCTGACAGTCTCACTGGTAATATTTCTGCTGCTTCTTTCCCCTGAGAAGCACAGTTGTAATTTATTCTTCTAGCTGGTCTCAATCCTTTGCTGACACTTGTGTACGGGGCAGAATATATGGCATCTCAAGGCATAGAATAGCAATAATAATATACCACTAAATTTATCCAAGCATCTAAATTTTATTTTAAAAGCAATTTTGTGCCATTCGATGTGGTAAATTAAAAAAAAAATTGGTCACAAGTGTGTTTTTCCCCCAGAAATTGGAGATGAAAAATACAGCCAGTACAAACACAAAGCAAAGCTAAATAAAGGCCTAGCACCATTACCACATGGTACATTTTCAAAATCCAACAGTGTTCCAAAACGCTAAACACTTAAGTTGGAAGTAGCACTTTGCCATGAAAAGGAACCAGCTGTAGGTCCCTCTTTCACTACATATTGTTCAAAACAAAAAATAACCCCATTGAAAATAAGGCTTGGATAGATGAGACCCAGAAATCCAATGGTATGAGAAACAAAAGGAAGACAATTGTCACTTAAAAATTAAACTGTGTTTGTAACAGTTTATGAGGCTCGCATATCCAGCAAGCCTGCTGAATATTAATGAAGAGATTGATTTGTCAACATATTAGCACCACTGTCAGACATAACAGCATGGAGGAGATGCGAGGGGACGAGGCAGTGAACGACTTAAAAATACTTGACTGGGTGCCGCGAGATTCTACCATGATTGATTAACTAAAGTGAATTATGTGGGTCAGAACTTCCTCTGGGTTTAACATTTTAAACAGTCTCACTTGAAATTCTAGAACTACCTGTGTTTAGCTTTTTTGAAAGAGAGCATGCTCTTGTTCAGTAATATGGAACTTTTAAATTATGAGCCAAAGATGTACAATGATTTAAATAATGTCTACTTAGCAGAGTGGATTCTGAAATATATGTATATGTTTATATAGATACTCATACATATTTCAAAATTTAAATGAGTTAATATCTGAAAAGGTGTCCCCCCAGGAAAGGAATCATTTGATAGCAAGGGAAATGTAATTAATGAGATTTTTTTCTAACAAATGATCATTTGTAGAGGAAACCTGTCAGAAGTTTTGGCAAGAACGTTGGCATTATAAGTACTCAAAAATTGGCTGTCTGTGCCCTAAATTGAAATGTTACCTATATATCCCTACTGTAAAAATTAAATTTCACTTCTGACTGTATATCCTAGTTAAGTTGTAACATGACACCTAAATATATGTGGAGATCTCAGGGTATAGGAACAACAAAGGTTAAATACTCTAAGTTTGTTTTCTTTCCCAGTGACAACACAGAATATTTCAAAATATGGAATGTTAAAAATGTTATCTTACCCCTGTACTGCTCCGTAATACCAGCCCACTGAGCAGTTATCCAGAATAGTCTTATATTGCTACAGTGATAGAAAACATACATTTTCATGAGGAGCCCTGTTTCTTCTCAGCTTGACCCCAGCACAATCAGCACACCGTCTCCAGGTTTATACTCACTGGTAAAACAAGCCCAATTCTTTTTTCCAAACAAAAGCTCATCTCAGAGGTTGGAAAGCAGACAACATGTCACCCCGAGCCTTCTCTTCCCCTGGGCAGTCAGTTTCTCCTTCAACCTTCTGTTCACTCTGGTCCACACACTCCCCTGTTTGTTTCTGTTCTTTTTAAATCCAACCTCAAAATTGTTCTGACTCAAGGTTCAGTGAGCCTGAGAGTAATGTGAAGACAGCATTCCTTCATTATAAAGAACACATTTCTTTTAGCGTGGCATGAAATAACACTCGATTGCTGGACAAAGAGTAGACTCAGGTGAGTTTACTGTGCATTCAGAATTCTGAATTTCGTCTTATAAATATTGTTGACAAGCCAGATTTTCCAAGTCTGTGTTTAGACTGAGTTTTCCTAAGTAGAGGACTTAGTTTCATTTGTCTTTTATATGTTATCTTCGCAGTACAGTCCATAGCTCCAGACCATAGTTATTTTGAAACTTACTTGTGTAGTCCAGCTTGTGTGCTCTTCCTGTTAGCATCCTCTGAGCAGAAGCTCCCCTGAAACTCTGCTAGGTGGTCACTCCAGAATACTGAACAAGGTGGAGCTGAGGATGGATGCCTTTCTGTGTCTACATCCACCTATTCTGGGTCCCTCCAGACAATACTAAACCAGTTATTAACTACTTTCAGTGTTCTCATCTCTGTAGTCTCTTGCTACTGAAAATGTGGCTTAAGGCTCTGCCTTAAGGGAGTCATTCAAAAATGTAGACTGTCAGGTCCCACTCAAGACCTGCCTAATCAGAATCTTCAGTCTGAGATCCCTGGATTATTCATAGTGTGAAAGTCTGAGGACTGCTGAGCACAGCCATTCTCCACGCTGGCTGCACATACTGCAAACACCTGAGGTGCTTCTAAAACAACCAATCCTGAGACTCCCCTCCCTAATGATTCTCACTTGACCTTTGGCTTGAGTATCAGCATTTTAAAAAAAAAAAAGAGAGAAAACTCTCCAAACAATTTTAATGTGCAGTGAAAATGGAAAAAAAAAATCCACCCCGAACTTCATTAGAATAACATAAATATATTTTAATTTAGACTTCACATTTTGAGTCAACTTGGCATCAGTTTGGCGGCTGCTTTAGGTTGTGTTTAAACAATTCATGATTCCAAGATTGTTGTTTTAGTCTTCAGGAGGAAATTACATCGAATGTAAAGCAAAGGAGTACTGATTGATAGAATACCTTTCTGCAGAGGAGAGAACTGGGAGAGGAAAGATCCCGACTGGAGTCTCTCAAGGTCTTGCACTTCATTGGATTGCGGTAATTGACTCAGGAAGGAGTGAGATGATGATCTCCAGCGGCCTTGTTTGCTGCCGGCAGCCTCTGGTTTCAGCCCCTGAGAGGAGCATCCCAGTTAGCGTTGCCCGGCAACAGCTTGCTGGGTTGCGAGCTGGAATGTGAAGGGTTGCAAAACGATTTTTAAAATAAACACACAACTCACCATCAGCATGAAGTGAGCCAAAGGGAGAAGTCTTGAACCTACAGGGTGACAGGCAGCGAGGCAGAAAGGAAAGGAGAGAAAGAAAATGCTTCCTTGAAGGCAAGGTGCTCAGTGGTGACAGATGACAACTTCATGATCAGAGTGGTAGTTCTGATCTGGTTTCTAATTTGAAAATTTGTACCTGAGTAATTTGCAGGTGGACAGAAAACAGTATGGAAAAAACGGTATTTTTTTAAAGTAGCATGTCAACAGAACAGATCAGCCCCAGGGTTTCACAGGTAATTTCTCTTGTGTAAAATAAACATCATAGGTCTTGTAGATCTCTCAGCGTTATTCTGATTTTTTGATGGAAATCACTGATTCTGTAATCTGTTAACAGTGTGTAGAGTTGTGATATCCTACCATTCAAGAATATCTTTAGCCAAAATAGAAAAACCATTTGCATATCATGTGGATATTAGAGAATGTGCCATTTAAATTTCTAATTAATGTATTCAATCTACCAAATGCTATTTAGCGAGCATTTTTCTAATACATTAAATGATGCATTTTATGTTAAATATTTATGAAACTTATGTGCAAAAATAAATATACATAATCTGTGTGACCTTAAAGTAGCTAAAACCTAGTGGGGAGAATGGGGGTGACAGACATGATGAAGGATAGGAAATGGATGACTGAGAGGTGGGACCCGAGGGACCTACCATGTATTCAGGTATGTCCGATTCCATTCTTGTAGGATTTTCTCTAAGCTGTGATGCTGTTCAGTTTAACCATCTCAGTGGCACGTGCCAGGGTCCTTTCTCAGAATCTCTTGTGCCCATCACATGATATTGGCTCTGAAATAGGGAATGACTGCAATGTAGTTTCCACAAGTTCAAATAGGATTCTGAATTTGGACACCAGAAGAAAACAGAATCCTTACAATTAACACTCTGAGGGAACATTTCTTTTTGTATTAAAACATAAAGCCTCTCAGCACCTGTATGTACCATTTAATTTTGTGTTTGTTCAATGATAGTTGTGCACCTGGCAGACAGGCTTCCCAGAACCTCAGCTATCATAACATCTGCTGGGATTCCCATTTGGGTAAAAGATGAGTGTTTGATTAGATTTTTCTCTTCACTTTCCTGACATTTCAGTCTCGCAGTTGATGGGGCCATGAGAGAGATTACTGTACAGGAAGTTGGGGGAAAGTAACTGAATTTGAAAGCCAAGGATTTGTTGTAGCCAAAAAGAAACCTTAGGCTTCATAAAACAGATTTTCACTTTTTTTTAATTTATAGGAAATATTGGTACAAATCCACGGCTAAAGACATTTTAGAAAACACAGAACTCTGTGCTTATGAGGGATAGGGGAGACTTGAAAAGTGAAAATTTGAACCATACAATTGTTTAAAATTTTCAAATAACAGAAAAAGAAAAGACTTCCCACACGGTCTCAGTGTGGCCACTTGGGATGTACAGAGAGCTTGGATATAAGACAATTTATTAATCCTGTGGAAGGAAGGGATTGAATTTAAGGATGCGTGAGAGAACAGAACTCTCAGAATAATGTTAGAAAGGCTAACTCTCAGGGTAAATGGGCAAGTACAGTCAGGAAATAACCTACCAGTCTCCGGAAAAGTCGACCTCGTATTTACTGCAGAGAGAAAGAGGAACCAGCCACTTACTGCCTATTTTGCTCCTGTTTTCTTTATTCTCAAATTGAAGAGAATAAGGGGAGGAAGGTGGGAAACAAAAAATATAACCCAAGAGAACGGAGGGTTTTCCTGCACAGCTTTGGCCCTCGCACAACAGCAGCTGTTTTAAATGGCATCTGCTTATGGCCTGAAAGTGGAGAATCCAGCACTGTGTTGCAGTAGACCTTGCCTCATGAAAGGCAGATCCTGGGATATGTACCTTTTGCTGCATCTTTGGAACGAAGTGTGGGGTAGCAGGACTTGGAGGCATTCTCTATTTGCCTAAAGATCTCTTTCTCATGGGGCTCCAGATCCCCATGGAGCTCCAGGGAACCTGGGGTTTTGCATCTTTCTAGCCTCTGCCTTGGGCGCTAGCATCCCGCCCTGCTACTATGCTGGCATGTCACCATGCCTTCTGACTTCCCCTTCTGCCGCAGTCCTCTTCCTTACTTCCCACTTCCCACAGCCGGACCACGCTCCCTTTCTCCTTTGCTTTGTTTGGGAAAGAAGTTCACGGAATGACCCAATCTTGTATCTGTCTCTCCCATTGTCTCTCCTTCTCCAACCCCACCTTCCCTGCAGTTTCATGACAAACCCTACCACGTTCCCTCTAGATCAGAATTCCAAGTCTTGATTTGAGTTTGGGAACTGGAGTTGAGATCCCACTTGAACTTTTTCCCTGATTGTTGGCTCTGTTTTGAGACTGCTGTGACTACATCAGTTTTACTAGTCTTTTTGCTCCTTTGCTGCTGGCTTTCTTCTTCTCTTAGCCTGGATCCTTTACATTTGAGGATTACACGGAGCAGTGTCTGCTGGGAGCTGGTACCTGAGGGGAGTAGGGGTGTCACAAGAGGACAATCAATGGCAGCTGGAAAATATGACTGATGTCGGAACAGAACATACCGCATACTGAAGAAGCTAACAGGTGCTTTTAGAGCCATTTTGGGTAACTTTTAACACATTGTGGATAAGATGAAAGAGATACCAGGATACTTAAGACAGGCCAGAGTTTTCGGAGTTTTTAAAAGGGGGAAAGAATGAATTCTGAAATCATTCAAGAAGAAGCTTAATATTTGTCCTGTCAAAAACCCTAGGATGAATAACTGAATGAATAGTTTGTAAACATGTAGAAAACAAATATTGGAAGGAAGTGACCAAAAACTAATAATTGTCAAAATTCGTTTACTCAGAGTCTTTTATTACTCCAGAATAACTGCATTCTTTTTAAAAAGATTGCCAGATTGGTAGAGTAAGTTATTATCAAGGACTGATATTTCTTAACTATAATAAAACATTAGAAAAAAATCTCTCGCTGACATCGTATAGACTGGATGGGATACACCTAGGAGGAAACAGTGCTTGTTTATAAGCCTATTAAAAGAATAATGAACAGGCATGGCAGCTGGGAGTGTAATCAAAGAGTCATCAAGTCCTTTGTTTAAGCTTTATCCTGAAAAAAAGGTTACTAGTAAATTGATTAATACATAGCAGATAGGCTTACTCATTTTGGAAGTGGAGGAAAGCTAGAGGACTGGTCTCTTTGATTAGAGACAATCACCTCACATTCCGAAAAGTCTGTAGAAATGTTGAGCTGAAGTCAGAGAGAGAGAGAGAAAGAGAGAAGATAGACAGATTTTATGTATGTAAATGTGTGGATATATAGATAGACAGACAGATCTCTAGATATCTCCATCTACCTAATCCCTTGTCTATCTTTTTATCTATATCTCTATCCACGCATTTATGTACATAAAAGTGTGGTAGAAACATAGCTAAGAAGGATTTAATGTGCATTATTGGAAAAACTTAAAACTGAATTAGTTTTGGGCATTACAATCAGTTAACAATAACGACTTAATGCAACTGTGTAAGGTCTTGGGCTTTGGAGGCAGTTCCCATGGGTTTCAGCCTCAGATGTTAGCCTGGAAACTGTCTGACTTTGACCAAGTTATATGACCTTTTGAAGCTTCAGTTTTTCCTTTTATATAAAATGAAGATTAAAATAATAAGTACTTTTGTATGGTTGTTATGAGGACTACCTAAGAATATGGATATGAAATTTTTTGAAAAGGAAAACCTTCAGTCCTAGGCTATTTGAATAATATCTGTGTGTGCACATCAAGTTGATGGTTAATTATGAGGAAGATTCTGGTCAATTGTGAACAAGGACATTGCAAAACAGCTAGTGAATGTAAAAATAAGGGTGCACAGGGGGACTGAGGATGCTGAAGGAACTGTAGAAGGTGAGGTTAAGGTGAATCACAGTCCCCAAGACGTGAAGAGCTGTCACGTAGAGCAGGCAAGTTCTCCATTGCATCTGGAACATAAATAGGATTAACGTGGGTAAGTTCTAAAAAGACAACTTGGGCGCAAATAGGAGGAAAGAATTCTTGTTACTGGTGTCATGCAAACGCAGTTGACATGTGAAATAGATTGGACCACAGGAGTTAGTCACTAGCACCTTGGCTAGTTACATTTCATAAATGCTAAAGAAAATGTTTTTTTTTCCCTGAGTAGGGTATTAATTAAATATCAAACGTCCAAAACGTTGTGTTTTGTCATTGTAAATGTGTATGTGTGTGCACGCGTGCGCACGTGCACATGCGGATATTTTGCCTTTGCAACTAGATTGGGAGCTATTCAGGGCCAGGGCTTTATCCTTAACTTTCTTACTCCCTACATCATTGCCAGCAGTAATTCCCTAAGGAAGATTTGTTGAATGAACAGATAAATGAATGATTGATGCATATGTGTGATGAACACCGTCAATAAAGCGAATATTGTTTTTTAAAAAAAACTTTAGAATCTTTTTTTAAAAGTGGGTTTAGTGAAAGACATTTTGGATGGTACAATTAATGCCGGGTTGTATGAGACTTGATTAATGAAAATGATACATTAAGAGTTCCAGAAACAGTAGAGTGGAGCTCTCAAACACTAATGATGGATGTGTTTTCTCAGTAACACCAGCTTCCCAACATTTAACTACAGGGTCCAACATTTAATAGTTAATTATTTCAGTTTTCTGCGACCAGGAGCCACAAAGTGTATTTATAAATACACACACTCACACGCCTGTATATTCACACACACTCATGCATTCCCTCTAATCCTCTCCTTACATCCTAAACTGTTTTCTCTTAGAGGTACTTGTCCTTATCTTGCTGTGCTTATTCAGGTCATCTGGGTACTATGGCTGTGGTCAGACGTGTGATTATATGCTCCATTCAGCAGAATGATTTTTTTCATCTTCACATACTCCATTCCCTTCAGACACTTCCAGCTTCTCTTCTGGCAGTACTTCCCTCGCCAGTAGGCAGTGTGGTTCACTGTTGGGGCCCATTTGGGCACACACCAGACTTTGTGTTGAGGTACTGTACTCCTAGGTTCCTAATTATAGAATTCAAAGCAGAAGGAGTGAATTAATGGCATGTCTTTATTCCCCGCAGCATCTGGGGAAGAGCAATGCTGTGGCGTACTCGTGGTAGCACACGCTCTCTCCCTTCTCACCTTAGTCTCCATTTTTGCTGTGTGGCTTCACAGCAGCGAGAATGGAAGGTGCACTTTACTCACCAGTGAGTAAATCATGTGAATGGATGTTTTCAAGCACATGCCCAATACACCATTCACTGAGAGAACTATACTTTCAAAAGCTCTCTGAGAACACATGCATGGAAGTTGAAATTGTACTAAGTACTGTGCTTCCTAAGGTCTCCTTGCTAAGGCAGAGGTGTATAGGCAGAGAAGGCATTGAAATGTGTGCTATTGAATTTACTTTCTCTGATCAAAGAATTCTTGGATGTTTGATTCTATAGCCCTTCCATGCAGGCAAATACTTGGAATATTAGTGTCAAAGAGATACAAATCTGGATTACCAAAAGCCTGTAGAAATCATTTCTCTTTGCCTGACAATGAGAAGGATTCTGATTCATTCTGATCGAATAAAGTGGTCTTTGTTCCACGTGTCCTGTGGACGCCTGTGACAGTCTGTATTTTCAGATATATGCAGGCTAATGTAAACCGAACAATGGAATCAAAGCCCCCTCTTTCAGGACTTGGTGACTAGGGAAGATGGAGAGTTAATTTGCATTTTTATCAAATACATACTGAGGTTTTTTGTAGAAAGATCCATCTCTCAAGAAACTTAATGACCAGGGTAGATTAGGGGAAGGAATTAACTCTTTGGTGACATGTGAATGCTTCCATTCGTTTGGCAGATTTCACTAAGTTTTTGGGGGGAAGAAAATGTTAACGTGAAAGAAAGAAATGAGTAGTCATTACAAGAATGAATGGGAAGGGTAAGGTCATGAATTTAATAAGTAGTGAACTGTTAATTACTGGTAAAGATTGAAACAATTTTCAGAAACATGAGTGAGAACTCTGTTATATGATAGTCTGGGTAACTAAGATGCTTCGTATTCTAAACAATTAGAAGAATCACGTTTTCTTCCTAAGTTATACTCAGGAGTCCTGGTCAGAGACAGAGTACTAGGCTGAATGGTCCTCATAGAAGTATTCTTGCTAGACAAGTTGCTTTCCTGTCTTTCCCTTGAAAACAATGAAGGCTGATAAAACTCCAGTTCATTGGTTATTCTTAACAGCAAAGTGAAAGAAACAAGTGTTTCACCATTGGACCATTGGTTTTTATGCTCTAAGTTTATCATGAGTCATGGCCCATGTTATGGTTTTTTTTCCTGTTTAAATATAGTGTCCAGATATCTGTTCCTTAATTTGAGACTACAAAGCCCATTATGTATATTCAGACTTTTAACACATTTTATAACAAAAGTAGCAATGCTTTGTCTTGAATATTAGTTTTATCCTGCCGTCAGTGCAATACATATTTAAATGATGGGTTTTTTTTGTTTTGGTCCTAGTTCCCTTTTTTTTAATTCAACTATAGTTGATTTACAATATTGTGTTAGTTTCCAGTGTACAGTAAAGTGATTCAGTTATACATACATATGCATCTTTTTCATATTCTTTTCTATTATTTATTATTGAATATTGAGTATAGTTCCCTGTGCTATACAGTAGGACCTTATTGTTTATCTATTTTATATATAGTTGTTTGTATCTGCTAATCCCAAACTCCTAATCCATCCTTTCCCCATCCCCTTTACACCCTTGGTAACCATAGTTTGTTTTCTGTGTTTGTGAGTCTGTTTCTGTTTCATCAGTAAGTTCATTTTTCTTGTTTTTTTTTTGATTCCACATACAAATGCTATCATGTGATATTTATCTTTGTCTGACTTACTTAGTATGATAATCTAAGGTCCACTTATGTTGCTGCAAGTGGCATCATTTTTTATGGCTGAGTAGTTGTGTGTGTGTGTGTGTGTGTACATATATACCACATCTTCTTTATCCAGTTATCTGTTAATAGATATTTAGGTTGCTTCCATGTCTTGGCTATTGTAAATAGTGCTGCTGTGAACATTGGGGTGTATGTATCTTTTCAGTTAGAGTGTCCTCCAGATATATGCCCAGAAGTGGGATTGCTGGATCATATGTCAGATCTATTTTTAGTTTTTTTAAGGAGCCTCCATACTGCTTTTCTTTAGTGGCTACACCAATTTATATTCCCATAAACAGTATAGGGGGGTTCCCTTTTGTCCAGACCCTCTCCAGAATTTGTTGTTTGTAGACTTTAATGATGGCTATTCTGACTGGTGTAAGGTGGTACCTCATTGTAGTTTTGATTTGCATTTCTCTAATAATTAGTGATGTTGAGCATGTTTTCATGTGCCTGTTGGCCATCTGTGTGTCTTCTTTGGAGAAATTTCTGTTTAGGTCTTCTGTCCATTTTTTTTATTGATTTCTTTTATTTTTTCTTCTGGGTTATTGAGTAGTATGAGCTCTTTGTATATTTTGGAAATTAAGCCCTTGTCAGTTGCATTGTTTGCATATATTTTCTCCCAGTTTGTAGGTTGTCTTTTTGTTTTTGTTTATGGTTTCCTTTGCTGTGCAAAAGCTTGTAAGTTTGATTAGGTTCCATCTGTTTATTTTTGCTTTCATTTCTAATGCCTTGGGAGCCTGACCTCAGAAAACATAAGTTGACTGTAGGTGTGTGGGCTTATTTCTGGATTCTATTCTGTTCCATTGATCCATTGGTCTGTTTTTGTGCCACTACCACACTGTTTTGTTTACTTTGTAGCTTTATAATTGAATGATGTGTATTTAATCAAAACTTCTACTTAAGAAAAAAGTATTAAAGACATGACCAAAAGAAATTCATATCATACAAAAGACTCATACACCTTTCTCTGTAATGATTTCCAATTTCATTTTTTAGAATTCAAAATAAAATGAAGACCAAAGTTGTAGAATTTGCAAGAGGAATTTTCTTCAATGCCTGTTATCACTATGCTGTATTTAACTGTGTGAAATAGCAGATGTGAAATAAACTATAAAGGAATTATGGTATATTCCAGATGTGTCATCTCTTTTTACCAATAATTAAAATTTTTTTCAGCCATTGATCTTATCAATAACTTGCTGCAAGTGAAAATGAGAAAGCGCTATAGTGTGGATAAGACCTTGAGTCACCCCTGGCTACAGGTAAGAAAATATATTAGATATTTTCTCAGTCAAATGAGCTTATGTATATTTAAATTTTGATATTAATGTAAAAATATTTTGTCATGTTTTAAAAATTATGATTCAGATATCAATTTGTTTGCCAAAATGCATGCAACCTCTTAGGATTTAATAGCAATTCAATGTTTCTAAACCTCTGTCTCTACCAGGAAAATTTAACAAGGAAGAAACATACCACACGCACACACAGGCATGCACACACCAAAAATGAAACAAAGCAAAAAAACTAAGGGTCATAACAAACCTCCAAGGACCAGATTTCAAAAGCATCTGTATGTGTAATCCTGACAAATGTCCAAGTAGATGCCCATCTGGTCATGCACTGTACTCATTTGAAAGCTATATTTTCAATATCTTAATAAATATTTCTAAAGCAAATGCATGGCAGATACAAAGTAGATGCATGTGTTTGTTCTCTCTTAAATATTTGTTATTTTCACAATGAACTTAAAAGTTTAGAAATAAACGAACCCCTGAAACACTGATGGTTTATTAGGTAGGCATTAAATTCCAAAGAAATAGCAACATTTCTAATTGCTTAACTGCAGGTTAATTGCCCACGTTCTGATGCATGATATCCTACACACAGTCTGCATTTGCAAAATTCTGGCAAAAAGGAAGGCTTTGGTGCTGATGCTGTCATGTCAAGGTCCCTGATGAAAGACACAGCTCTGCTAGAGTGGAGGGAAAAAGGGGAATTTATATGTGTTGTGGCAACTGACATTTAAGGTAGTGTCTTGATAGTTTTAGTCATCTCTATGGTAATACTTTGCAATTTCTTCCTCAGGATTATCAGACCTGGTTAGATTTACGAGAGCTGGAATGCAAGATTGGGGAACGCTACATCACCCACGAGAGCGATGACTTGAGGTGGGAGCAGTACGCAGGCGAGCAGGGGCTGCAGTACCCCGCACACCTGATCGATCCGCGTGCTGGCCACAGTGGCAGTCCTGAGGCCGAAGAAACAGAGATGAAAGCCCTCAGTGAGCGTGTCAGCATTCTCTGAGTTCCGTCCCCTATAATCTGTCAAAACACTGTGGAATTAATAAATACATACGGTCAGGTTTAACATTTGCCTTGCAGAACTGCCATTATTTTCTGTCAGATGAGAACAAAGCTGTTAAACTGTTAGCACTGTTGATGTATCTGAGTTGCCAAGACAAATCAACAGAAGCATTTGTATTTTGTGTGACCAACTGTGTTGTATTAACAAAAGTTCCCTGAAACACTAAACTTGTTATTGTGAATGATTCATGTTATATTTAATGCATTAAACCTGTCTTCACTGTGCCTTTGCAGATCGGTGTTTTTCTTACTGGAGCCTCAGTTTGGTAAGAGTCTACAGAACCTGTCCACGAAATATTCTGTTCTGTGTGTCCCACTGGTGGTGTCACTATAAGCAAACTCTTGAAGAGTAGGTTATTACCAGTGTTCTATGAACAACTCCGAAACTCATGTAGAAAGAACAAATGATGGAAGCTGGAGGGGGTCAGGGGATGGATATACAATCTTAAGACACAAATGCATGAAAGAGTTTTTACTGTATAGTTTTGAACCCTTTGCCTGCCTGGTGTGCCTCAGCATATTTAAACTCAAGTAAATGGGCCTCCGTGCGCCTGCTACTCAAGCCTAAATGCCTTAGAAATGTAACTGCCGTATACAACAGGTATATTTCCCTGTTTCTTACAGTACTCTGTTGTGTTATGGAAAACCAGCAGCTAAGTAACCTTTTGTCTTTGTGTATTTTTCAACAATAACAAATAAATATTCTTGTCAAAACACGTGTCCGTCTGACTGAATTATTTTCATTTGTAATCCATGCTACTAATTTCAGGCCAAGTAGGAACAGGGGTATCTGTGCAAAAAGCAGAAGTAGTCCATGGTCTAGAATTTAGCTTTATCTACTCTGCTACCACAGAAGTACATTTCCAAGCATACTGAAGCCTTTCTGTCTTGCATGTCGTCTAGTTTCCAATAGAAAAGCAGCTTCCAAAGAGAAAAATGACCAAAGCCAAACAGAATACATGTGGACATAAGAATATTGCTCAGTGTAGCTTCCTGATTAGTCAATATAAATCAGGGATTAATTAGAATAATGACTCTAGTTTCTTTCTATATTGTCTGAGCAAGAAGGTTCTGAGGTGACCTACAAAAACACATAAATACTGGAAAATAATTCCTAAAGAAAAAGCCAACTTAAATAAAGTTCTATAGCCTGAGGGAGACAAAACTAGTATTGGACTCAGACTTCGGGTGTATGGAGTGGATAACTGTGGGCTGTTTTTCTTTGCAGCAGGATGACAGTGTATCAGCATTTATTAGTATGTAACAGGAAAAAATGAAATGTCTGGAAGAATTTGGTGTGTTCTAAGCCACTTGAATATATTAAATAAGTATGTTAAGACAATGGATGATATTTACACGTGGAGGTTTGGGAGGAGAATATTTGATCTTTCCAATGGTTACTTACTATTTTGTATTGTTCTAAGGGATTCGGAATTTATCCTGCGTAAGTCTCGGGAGACCACTCAGACTTTTTAAGCAGAAGAATAAGCAGCATCAACAAGTTCACCCTGGACAGGACAGAGTCTGGATGGAAGCCAGGACAGAGGTGAGCCAGACCAGCTAAACTGTTGTAATAACACACCAGGGATGATGAGGGCATGAACCAAGGCAGCAGTAAATAGAAAACTAGGTGTAGAGTTGTGTTTACAAGATGTTAATAAGTGGAATCAGTGGGATTTGGTTACTGGTTGAATGCGAAATTTAAAGAATCTGGAATGAATCCTAGGTTTTGGCTTGCGCGATTGCTGGAACTATTAAAAAAAAGTTAATAGCCTTAGAAAAGGGTAAGTTCACATTTGAACATGTTGAATATATCAAGTTCCTATTAGACATCAAGTCTGAGATGTCCTCAAGGTATTTAGATATGTGTCTGGCATTTAGGAAGGATTCTGGAGTTGAAGGTACAGATTTGGAAGTCCAGAGCCCACCGCAGGTTGATTAGAACTTGACTCAGATCCTTGGAGGCAGAATGAGAAAGAGTGATCTTAGAACACAAACCCGAGAAGTACCAATATGAATGGTTCTATCTGAGTAAAAGGAAAATTGAAAAGAAATGTTTAAAGATGGAATAAAATGGAGTAATAATTATGGAGGTCAAGTAAGAAGAAGTAGGTTCAGGAATGAAGTAGACAACGGGAGGAAATACTGTGGAGAAATGATGGGGGGCAGCCTTACCAAATAGGCCAGCAGTTTGTAACAAACATGACTCTTTCTGCTACATTCGGAGAAGCTATGTCAAAAAGATACCTGTGTGGCAATGCTGTTGACACCACATGTTCAGCAGTGTCATTAAGCACAGGAAAGAGGAAGTAACTGCCAATGTTCAGAAAAAAGTGGGCCATTGGAAGTCATGCCACTTCCTTCCATTCAGGGTATTAGTTAATGCTGCCAAGAATCCAATTTCACTGAACCAGCGCCTACATTTTATTTCAAATATCATTTCAGTACAATTGCCCAGGCTTCATGTCCATGTTATATCATAGTGCTAAATGGCATGGACAGGTCAGTACTGTATGTTTAGTACAGGAGGCAAACTAACATTTTGATACAGAAGCGTCTTCTGATTTTGACAAAAATAAGAGAAATGACAAAAGAGTGTTTTAGGGAGGACGTATTCTCTGTCATTGTTGCAGAGGCAGTATTGTTTAAACAATAATGTTATCAGTCCACTCAAGAGGCCATAAAAATTGCTGATCTCTGTATATCCTGAACCGTGTGAGCAAACTCCCACTGTTCTTGCTTTTGGTCTGAGCAAGAGCACAGTGTTGAGAAATACTTTGATATGTCCATTATCCCTAAGGGAAAGATGATCTTTGAGTTTAGTGAATACTCACTCTGATGGAGACATTTTTGAGAAGCACATGAATGTGTAAAGTAATTAATACATGGTCAGCCATTGTACTGAATGTGTAAAATAATTACAGCAATGAGAATCAGAAAGCCATCCGTCTCCTCTTTGCATCTATTATCCAATCAGTGCTGTTTGACTACCTCTATGAAGTGATTACCTTTTACATACTGTCTGTTTAGATCTGTTTTAAGGAACCAACTACTGGTTCATCTGAAGACACGGCCCATGGAGAAGGGCCTCCTGCTTTTAGTTGCCGAAAGGGAGCAAGCTCCTCCATCTCGGGCTCTTCACGTTGTCTGAAAAGCTGTTCTCTCCATCCCACCCCCCTGCCTCGTTAACTCCCAGTTATCCTTTTCTCATGCATTTGACATATATCTCGTGTCTTTTTTGTTCCTTTGCACCTCTTTAACTACTTTCTTTTTCATTAGATAGATAGTAGTAGTGTACCATTTTAATGCCTTCATTGGATTTTTACTATTTTTAAACTATTTTCTTAGTGATTGCTCTAGAGATTATAACATGTCTCTTATCACAATCTACTCCACATCCATGCTGACAGTTCTGGTGAATTATACAAACTATGCTCCAATATAGCTCCGTTTCCTCCACCCTCATTTGTGATGTTGTCATATATTATAGATTTATATGTTGTAATCCAATATTCTATTTTTTATTATTGTTTTATGCAATTATTTAAATCAATTGGAAAAGAAAGGAGAAAAAAATACACTGGCTTTTATATTTACCTACCTTTTCCATTGCTGTTTATTTCCTCATGTGAATTCAGGGTACCATCTGATGTCATTCCCTTCCTGCCTGAATGACTTTCTTGAGTATTTCTTTAAGGCATGTCTGCTAGCAACAAGTTCTCTCAAATCTTTGCATATTTTGCAATGTCTTTATTTCATCTTTATTTTTGAAGAAACGTTTTGCTGGATATAGAATTCTTGGTTTTCAGGGTTTTTTTTTTTAATTTTCTTTCATCCCACTGCTTTTTAGCCTCTGTTGTTTTAGATGAGAAGTCACCTTTCATCTTATTGTGTTTCCCTCGTATGTGATGAATTATTTTTCTCTTGCTGCTTTCAGTATTTTCTCTTTGTCTTTCAGCAGTTTAACCATGATACATCTAGCTGTGGATTTCTTTGTTTTTATCCTATTTGAATTTAGGCTTCTTAGATGTGTAGGTAAATTTTTTCATACAGTTGGGGAAATTCAGGCCATTGTTTCTTCAAATACTTTTCTACCCTTTTCTCTCTGTCTGGGACTGACCTTGTGTACGTGTTAGTATGCTTAGTGAGTCCCCACAGGTCTCTGAGGCTCTGATTATTCTTCTTCATTATCTTTCTGTTCTTCAGTTTAGATAATCTGTATTAACCTCTCTTCAAGTTTAGTGGTTCTTTCTTCTACCAGATCAGATCTGCTGTTGAGCCTCTCCAGTGAATGCTTTATTTTACTTTTCTTTTTTTAACTGTAAATTTTCTCTTTGGTTATTTTTTATTACAGTTGTCTTTCTAAAAAATATTTTCTTTGAGATGATTCATTATAATACTTTCCTTCAATTTTCTAAATGTGGTTTCCCTGAGTTTTTTGAGCACAATTATAATAGCTACTTTGAAGCCTTTGTTAAGTCCAACTTCTGGGCCCTCTCTCCCAGCCTTTACCCCACCAGAGACAGTTCCCATTGAATGCTTTTTTATCCTGTGTATGCATCACACTTTCCTGTTTCTTTTCATGTCAAAAGTAGGTATTTTAACTGATATGTTGTAGCAACTCTATATTGTGACCCATCTTTTATCCACCATAGTTAGTGTTGCTACTTGCTTGTTCAGTAACGTTCTAGGATTAATACTCTAGACATTGTCTTCCCTGAAGTGTGCAGCTGCTTATGTCTCTATTCAGTTTTGGGTTTTTTTTTTTAATTTTTATTTTTAAGGCTGGCTTCCTAGAGGCCACATGTAGGACAGCATAGGTTAGTGGGCAATGATAGTTCAGAGACTGTGTTTAAGCAGCTTGAGCCAACAAGGCATCTGTCCTTTGCTGATGAATCTGAGTGTGGGCTAGGTTCAAGCAGTTAATAAGTTTCTGTCCCCAAGGTACTTTTACTCTGTCTATGTTCAGGGTCTTACACTCAGCCAGGTGAAGAGTGGATGTCTAAAGCTTAGACTCTTCTGAACACATTTGCAACTTTGAACATACATGTAGCCTTTCAGCCACCAGGGATATGTGAACACCTCCCATGTATCTTCCTATTAAATTTCTGACTATTCTACCGTCTGTTCATTACTTCAATCAGACTTGTAACTTCAGGATAGGTGTAATGTTGGCCTTCCATGTTTGTTCATGATGAGATTGCTATTGTTTTTGACAGTAACCCTGGAAATGGGTTTTTCTATACTCTGCTCCAAATCAAGTCAGCCTCTGCTATCAGTAGGACTCCTGATTTTTCCCAGCCTTCCCCACCCTAGTAATAAATACCTTGCTGCAGAGCTGAGGGAATAGGAGAGGGTGGGAGCAGGCTAAAAGGCCTTGTTCTTACTAACGGTTAGTTTTTCCCAAATAAATGCTTATCAATTTACTGTATGCTCTTGGCCAATTTCCACAGTCCTAAAATGGGTGTTTTGGAAAAATCTGCTAGTTACATCATTGCTCTTTGGAAAAAGATTTGCTGAGCTGCTCACTCCACTAGTATGGAAGTCCTCAGAGTTAATAATATTAGCCTCACTGTAGGAACACCCATAGGGCTTTAAACAAACACCTTGAAAACTTATATAATCTATTATAAATAAAAAGGGAGATACATTAGGAGAAAATATTCAGATAATCCAAAGTTTTCTCATTTATTCATATTTTTCATGATGAACTACTAAACTATCAGGTAGTTAAATTTTAATTATATGTGCAGTTGAAACGTCTCATTTAAAAATTTTACTTAATCGATTTCTCCTTCATTTGGGCTCTGAGTGTCCAAACAACATGACTTCTCGTACTCAAGTGGGTAGAAACATCCCATTTCCACAAGGTATGAGTGGGTGTGGGTGTGGCCCGCATGAATCTTCAAACCCTTAACACCAACCTCCCCTAACAGCAGCATGCTGCTTGAGGGGAATGTTCCATCTTGTCTTTCCACAGCAAAAAGCTGGCACTCCTGGTAGATACTTTGCATGTTTTCCTCAGCACCTTGAGCTTCTTTGCTCCTCTGTCCCTTTAATTTGACTTGTTTCTTTTTCTCCCAACTCTGAACTTTTTTTACAGGTTCAGAGAAATAATTTATTTTTTAATCTACTAAAAGTTAAAGTAAATCTTTTATGTGACTCTTCTATAGACCTCAGCCCCCGACTATCTCTGCTGTTTGGCATCCACCAACAAATTATCTTTTGACTTAAAACAAGTTAACCTTCCCACCTTCAACAAAACCTAAACAAATCAAATTGGACCTTGCTTTTCCTTCTAGCAAACATCTAATTTCTGTCTTTTCTTTCTCTGGAAGATTCCTCACTTCTTTTCCTTTGGCTTCTGTGTTTATATTCTATGGAATAAAATCTTCATTTTTATCATCATTGAATCTTTTCTCACATAAGTCATCAGTAGCCTCTAACTAGGAATTGATGGATTTTCTCAAATAGCATAGAGGTTAGAAACCTAAATGTAGAGACAGACTAACTTTGTCCTGAATTCTGGGTGGCCATGAAATCACTATAATCTCTCATGTCTTCAGGGGTGTTGTGAAAGATTAAATAGAATAATGCATGTAAAACTCTTTAGTGCATAATTGGCCTGAGACATCAATCAAGCCATCAATAGGTGATATTTAGTATTCGTTAGTCATTCAGCAACTATTTTTGGCCACTTTCTATGTGCTGGGAATATAGCAGGTGAACAGACAGATGTGGTTACTGCCCATATTCCCTGTGACTTCCGTCTGATGTCCTGCCCCCATTTGTATTGATGTGCTACTGGAAAGGGCATGAACCCTGAAGCTCAAGAGGCATGGTTCCAAATCTCAACTTGTGGAGTGCCTTGTTGAGTGAACTTAGACAAGCTACTCTAAAGCCTCTGAGTCTCCTCAGGAGTAGATTGGTAATGGTGTGTATTTTAGAGTAAAGTTGGGACCCCTACGATAAGTAAATTTCTTAGCCAAATTGCTAGTGTATGTTGTAGCTCAACAGACATTACCTTCTTCCTCTCTCCTACCTCTATGTGCATTTCCCAAGTTTTTTTCTTATTTTCTCTTTAAATTTTTTCTCCTTCTGATATGATTTATTTCCATGAATTCAACTGTTAATTTAGCTAGCATTCCCAAGTCCATACTGACCATCCCAAACTCTCAGCAATCCAGTTTCACCTCTCCACAGATCTATAGATAATCTCCAAAACCTGTATCTATCTAGAGGTCCCACCATGACTTAAATTCAACAGGTCTACAATCACTGCTGTCAATTTAACTTTCAAATCAGCTGCACCCTAGATGCTTTCTAAGTGAAACCTTTTCCTTCCAGCTCTTCTCCCCGACATCTACTCTGTACACCACTGCTAGACTTATCTTCCCCCAAATTGCTTTCCTCATTGTACTCAGGTGTTCTGAAATCCTCAGACTCTGCTGCCAACTGTCTTACAAGAAGAATTCAAATTCCTTAGTGTTACGAAAGCTGTGGGGTCCAAAAATTAGTAAAGTACTGTTCAGTAAGAATTCCATGTATTCCTCAGATTTCTGAACCACATATATGAATGTCAGGACTTAGACAGAAACAGTTTTCACCTTTTTGAAGTTCATTTCTTATTTCAAGACAAGAAGCTGGACAGAATGACTTCTGTCTTACCTTCTAAGTCAGATTTCATGAAAGCCTGGTTTAAGCTGAATGCCAACAAGGAGTCAGTGATACATATGTTTTCTAATAACCTGGAGCAAATTCTGTTTTGAGAAAGGAAAAGTCATGTACTTCCTTGGACCTCTTTTGTCTTATAGATGTTGTCTAGGAACTTTTGACAACGACGGTTTCTTTACGTGAATCTGGGCTACTTGCCCTTTTCTGCTGCAACATGGGAACGTTTGCCTCAAAACTTCTTTCGGTATCTTGAGTGAAATGGTAAGATTTTGAATTAAGATTTACTTTTTTCTGGGAAGTGAAAGGATCCTTGTGTCTTATGCTTGGCTTTTCTGAATATGCTTAAAACTCTTGGACCTTTTCCATTTGAAATGTTTAGCCTGGCGTTTGGTCTGAGAACTGAGGTTGTGGTTTGCTTGAGCTTGGGACACTTCAGTGTTCTGCATTTTCAAGGAGACTCAGATCGACTCTTTTCCTTTTCTCTTGTAGTTTTGTCTCCATGCTTGGAAGTAAGTAACTGTCAATGCTAGCTGACTACTGGATTTCACTATCTTCCCTAGAGACATGGATTATTAGGGGCAAATACCTTAGTGTGACATACATAGAGGGCTCATGCAAAAATCTCCAACAAGCTGGATTCTTTGCAAGGGCTTTCTTGCCTCTAGATGGAGGCAGAGGAGCAGGAGGAATCCCTTGAATAAAGACGAAGAAGTAGGAATAAACTTGAAGAGGGGAAAAGCTCTTGATGAAGTAGAGGGTTATTAAGGAGGTAGACCCAGAAAATAACACCGTCCAGGTTAACTAGAGCTCGGTTAGGATCGATGTCAAAAACCAGGAAGAAGAATTCACGCTTTGTCCCAAGATATGTAGGAAGCTTGGTGATCTTGTCAAGGGGAACTGTGGAATTCTTTATTTTGTACTTAAGAAATGGGTAATAAAAATTTAGTTCGGAGTCCAAGAATTTAAATGTTTTTAAGTCGTGCTTATGTTCATAATGAGATTAAAAGACTTTAACAAAAAAAAATAATATAACCAGAATCTAAAATTAAACTGACTACTCATTACTTCCTTTTGAAGATAGAACACTCTCTTACCATCAGCTATGAATTTTTTCCTAATACTTGATTTCCTCTATTCAGACACCCAGATAAACTAAGAACATCTCAGAGGAATTAGTGACTTGAAGTATGCTCTGTAGGCAAAACTGCAGAATAAGCCCCACTTGGACATCATAGAACTGTAGCTTGTGTACATAGAGAAATAATCATTAGAGTCAGTTATCTTTAGATAGACTGATGTTTCAAATTCTAATTACAGAGTTTTTAGCCTCATTAAAACGTGTTTCATTTTAGATCTTGGCTACCACATTTTATTGTTACAATTCATTAAAAATAACGTGAAAAATGAAGATGATCATAAACTTCATCATATAAGCAAAAGAAAAAAATAATGCTTGGGTAATGATAACAACACTTTGTATTTGCTTAGCAAGTTCCTTTTAAGGAGCTCAAAACATTTCACAAACATTATCTCATTAATCCTATGAGTACAGCAACACAAAATAATTTTTCAAATCTCTGAGCTAGGGAAATTGATGCATGGCTACAGTTTGTTTCCAGTGTTGCACATTGAATTGCAAACAAATGAAGTAAGATGTTCAGACTCATTTATTATTATTTTAAAATTTACATACTGTAAAATTGACCCTTTTTTTTTTTGGTCTACATTTCTGTAAGTTTTAACACAGATAGATTAATGTAACTACCACCACACTCAGAATATAGAACAGTTCTAAATCACCCCATAAAACTTCTTCGTGACATTCCTTTGTAGTCATGCTGTCTTCCACATTTCCCCTGACAAACACTATTCTGTTCTCCATCTCTACTGATTTGCCCTTTTCAGAATTACATAGAAGTGGAATCTCAGACAGTGTATGTAACCTTTTGAGGCTGGTTCCTTTCCTTCAGCCTAGTACCTTTGAGATCCATCTGTGTTGTGTGAATCAATAGTTCATACTTTTTTATTGCTGAGTAGTATTCCATTACATGGATATATCCAGTTTGTTTATCCATTCACCTATTACAGGACATTTACATTATTTCTAGTTTGGGTTAATTTTTAATAGAGCTGCTATTACATGTATATATATATATATGTATGCAAAAATATATATATATATATCCACTCATATGTTGATGGACACTTAGGTTGCTTTCATATCTTGGCTATTGTAAATAGTGCTGCTATGAACATTGGGGTGCATGTATCCTTTCAAACTAGTGTTTTCCTTTTTTTCCTGGATATATACCCAGGAGTGGAATTGCTGGATCATATGGTAGTTCTATTTTTATTTTTTTGCTGTCCTCTTTTTCTATTTTCTTTTTTTCTTTATTGTGTTTCATTGCACACAATATTGTACATTTATGGGAGAACATTAAGTGTAACTGCTGTAGCGAAAAGCTTAACTTACTTTACTCTGCGTTTAGAAAGGAGTAAGTATTCGTTGACAAAGAGGTGATATTGCCACTTCTCGGAAGGGCTGAGGAAAAATTTGGGGAGCGAAAACAATTTTAATGTCCCATTGATCCATTAAAAATATGTATGTTTCAGCTAAATTTATTTACACAATCCTCCCTTTCCCCTCAGATTTTTAAACTTGAATATTAAGTGGAAGGGCATATGGAGGGTAGGGGATTTTTACAAGAATCAGCTCCTGCTGAAAAAACAAGTTTTTAAATTAAAACAATCAATAGCTTTCACTTATCCATAAAATTAAAATCCCAACCAAAGCACTAATGTAGTGCCATAAAAAGTGAAATCAATTAAAACAAAAGAAACAATGACAAAAATTAATTCAAGCACAGAGTTGCTGACATGATTTTCTTTCTTCAGTGATTCTTAACATTTCTAAGAAGTATATCGGGCATTTACAATAAAGCTGTGTTTATTATTAAGAGACAAAGGCCTAGAGAAAGGTCCTGAGAGCTGAATTTGACTCTGTCTAAAAGCTGGTAATTACACTTATTTCTTTTCCTTCAAATTTTAGGCTTGGAGGGTAAATAAGTCCCTAATGTGGTAAGTCCCTTAATGAAGAGCCCCAAAGCTACAGTAGCAGGTAAGACCACTGAAGCCAGGCAAGGTCCAAGCCTGGTATTTCTCAGGGGGTTGGAGATCCTTTTGGAGACATAGCACTGTAGTCTGTACCCTTGCAAGACAAAAGAGAATGAAGACAAAAGGGAGGGAAGTGGAGGCAAGTGCATCCCAGCCCGTGTTCACTGTTTTCCTTGTTACTCAACTAGGTGAGTGACAGACAGCTCTTACTCCTTTATCTAATCACCTCAACTAACAGCCTACTAATATTTTTTTCACAAGTATGCTACATAAACATCCATGCCTGGTTCAAAATGCTATCAATCAACTTCTCTGGAGTTTCCCTTATGCATCTAGAATTAGATCTTAATATCAGATAATGTATTGCAACAAACACTGAATGTGTTCTTAGAGAACAGAACTGTCTATGGTGTGGAGATTGTGTTCCTTGTGATAAAGTTTCACAACAACATTTAGTCAGAGAAATCCAATCTAAATTTATTTAAGACTTCTTTTCTATTCACTCTCATTGATGCAAATTTTAGTATTCTAAAAAGAAAAATATTTACAGAATTGGAAAATTGGGATGTATAAATGTCTCAATTTTTTCTAACCAAAATACTAATAAGAATTAGTCAAAAATATGGAAAACTAAATTATTTGTTATATATATATATGTATGTATGTATGTATAATATTTTATGAACTAGACCATCAATGTTGGTTTATAGCCTTCAGATATCAGTTGCCTCAGTATGTTCCAGTCTTTCAGTCTACTTGAGCCACTCTAGCCTATAAAAATTTAATGTTCTCTGGAAGGTAGGAAACACAATGTTTGGTCTGGGATTTCCTGGAAATTCTTGGGTAGTCTGACATTTCTCTCAGTGTGACATTTCTTCCTGTTTGCAATAAATATTTATGATCTCCCTATGTTTTCTCTAAGTCTGCATTTACCCAAATGTGGAACACAGCCTTTACTTTCTCCAGATTATCACTTTCATGAGGCATCTGCATTTTGTAAACCTTTCCTGAAGATGGGGGTCCACAATAGTTCCTGCTTGACAGAACTGCTGAAAGCATGAAAGTGAAGTAATGAAAGTAAACTGCCTGGTATACGGTGAGCATCTAATAAGTGTTGGCTGTCATTACTTGTTTAGGGATAATGGTGTGGGGTTACATCACAGCAGATAGAATGAAATGAAATATTACACATGCCTGCTCCCTTTGAAACTCCTTTAGCCTGTTCAGCCGTGGGCATTTCTCACTGGGCCAAACTCAGTTCTGTAACATGCGTATTACCCTTTCAATCTAGTTGTCCGTATCTCAATTCCAGTTGCTTTCCTCAGGCAGGGGAACTTGATCTCTCTCAGTCTCTTGTGTTCAGTGGTCTCCTGGTAGCCCTGTCCTATGGTGTGGTGGAGAGGAGAGAGCACTGCGGGCAGATACGGGACCAGGAATCTTCTGATAGACCCTTTTATTTTTCCAAACTCAAGTGACTCATCAAGGAGGAATTGTTCCACTACCCTAACAGCTGAAGTCAGATGGGCCAATCAGTTGTGAGATTAAAGGTTAAACTGGCTCCCAGTTTACTTGACTTTACCCAAAACTGTTCCTAGTAATGAATCCATCACTAAAGCAAGGAGAGTCTGATATTGTGGAAAATTATTCTTAGAAAATGAGTATCAAATATTGCTTCACATTTAGTCTTCTAATAGGTGTCCAGTGTGTCTCTAATAAGGATATGTTTCATTGAATTTTGTTCCATTCTAATCCAGAACGGTTTCATCTTTAGACTTCTAACTTGATTATGTCTGCAAAGACCATTTTCCCAGATAAAGTCACATTCACAGATTTGAGGAGTTAGGATGTAGACACATCTTTTAGAGACCACATGTCAACCCCACTTCAGCTCAAGTGAATTGAGTTGGAAAAAAGCTTGTCTAGAGAAATTTCATTATTTGGGTAGGATTAAGGTAAGAATGAAGTAGTAAAAAATACTTGAAAATCTAATTATATTTTAGTATATATAATAATTTTAGCAAAGCTAACAACCTATTAAATACATTATAGTTATCAGCGAAATGAGAGTGGTACCCTGCAAACTTGAAAGCAACTTCTTTTTTCCCTTCAGATTCTTCTTTATATTATTATGTATGATTTTTGATATTGTTAGCAAATACTTTCATCACAGAGAAAATCAATTTGAGTCGAGCCCTTTTGATTGATCAAAAATTAAGTTTTAATTTATAAAATGCAAATCATAATTTTTAAAAGTTGAATGAAAAATTCCATAGTTGAAGAGTTAAAACTTACCTAAATTCACTTGGAAGCTTGCTTATTTCAGTACATATTCCTATAGGTTAATCTTATTCCATAATCTGGAATAAGTCCGAGTTGGATGATCTTAAGAGGGGATAAGAAGATGTTGAAGTCTTACCTCTTGACCTGCAATACCACAGGTATATTAGAAAATCAATAATTTTTAACCAATTGGCTAAGCAAACTAAAATTAATTACATTTTATACAAGAAGATAATTAACACAAGAAACATGAGGCCTTTCATACCTACTTGTCTAAGTTAGGTTTTGATCTAAAGAATTCTCAGCCACCTTCAGAGTAAATCAATAGACTATCATAATGTGTCTTTAATTATATCCATTAATATTCATTTGGGAAAAGTATATCAGTTTCTATTTCAAGAACAAAAGCTGGAATATTAAACCTTGCTTTTGCCTAGAACTTTCGGTTTGAGGCTAATCTTTTTAAGATCTTTCTCGGAGGAGATTAATGTGCTTTAACAGTTCAGTTATTGAAATGTTACAAATTCGCTCTATTGAATTATAAACTATTTCTCTAGGGAGTACCCTGTTTAGACCAAAAGTGAGTAATTTTAACTTGGTGTAATCATTGGCCTCATCATTTTCCTGAGACCACATCAGCATGGGGAGTTAACCACGGGATATGGATCAAAACAGCTGTCAGCATAGGATGTCAGTGGTTTCATGGCCACCAGGAGAATCACAGAACCCCAGTCCTGAACAGTAACATCAGCAGACTTTTATTTAGCACTTACTTTATTTCATCCACCGTCCGCTCTTTACGTGCATTGACTCATGTCATCCTTGTAACAGCCCTGCTATTGTCATGCCCATTTTATACATGAGAAACCAAGGAGCAGAGAGAATAAACAGCTTGTAGTGAGCAAGTGACAGAAGCAGGATAGGAACCAGGTGGTCTGGCTCCTGAGTCCTCTCAGCACCCCCCAAACTTGGTTCTTTACTTAATATTATACAGCAAACATTTTGCTAAACTGTAACATTATTTGAAAATGCTATTTACATAGTTGTACAACATTCTTAAGAGTATTACTATAATTTGTTTTACCATTTCTATATAATTTGAGTTTTCTGGTGTTTTCTTTTGCTATTATAAGTAATATTTATTGCAAATGTCAGACCAACTTTTTGATGATTTACTTTTGAAAAGTGGAATTGAGGGGAGAGGGTATCGCTCAGTGGTAGAGTGCATGCTTAGCATGCATGAGGCCCTAGGTTCAATCCCCAGTACCTCCATTAAAATAAGTAAGAAAATAAATAAACCTAGTTACTTCCCCAACAAAACAAAACAAAATTTTTTTAAATAATAAAAAAGTATAATTGACAAACACAAGAATATGAATTTTCTAAAGTACTTAATACATGATGCCAAAAGATTCCAGAAAGCTTATATGGATTTATATAACCCCAAGAGTACTAGCTAGATAACCAACAAAAAAAAGCAAAGACACAGAAGGGAAATGAAGTATGGTAAGTTTGGGAGAAGTGTGCGGAAGAGTGGCAGAGGCTGAAACCAAAGAAGTGGGCAGGACTCAGACCATGAAGGGTTCAGGGAAACCAGAGAACTAAGCAGTGCCAGGTTTCTGACTTGGATGTCACAATCCATCGGATTCCCAGAAGAGAAATCAGATGAAAGGAGTAGGCATCTGGGGAGGAAGATAATGAGATCAGTTTTAAATATATTAAATATAAACTGTGTGTGGCTTATCTAGATGGCTGTTTGAGATTTGCTGGCTAAGGACTGTGGGGCTTCAGACATAACAGAGTTGAGAGTTTGTATTACATATTAGGTCACTGAAAACTGGTTGCTCACTCAAAATGCACTGCATTGAAAAGAGAAGCCAGAGTGTAGAGTTTTGGAAACAACAGTATTAAGAAGTCTTGTAATCTAGCTTCTCTAAACCAAAACTTTTTGAACTATAACTAACTAGTTTTGTGATAACTAGCACTAATCATATAATCACATCATGGTTCTGAATTTGTGGAGCAATAACGCCCAATTTCCTACTGACTCATGTATATATCAGATGGATTTAAAATGCTGTAAGAGAGAGACCCAGTAATTTTGCCTTTAAAATACACATTTAGGATTTAAGAAATGTAACTTTGCTCTAAAAAGGAAAAAAATTTATAATAAATTAGAATAGTAACATGATACAGACACTCAGCTCAAGAACCAGGAATTTGGAGTAATTATCAAATTTTAGAAATTAGTATAATTTTGCTATTCTCTAGCCAGCAGACAATCATAAGAAAAGCCCTCCCCCATCCCCTCCCCCATTCTAAAAGCCATGTTCTCTCCAGGAAGAGCCCATCTGAATGATGTAGATTTGTATACTTTGCCACCTTGTGGTCATTGTGGTTATTTGCATGACTCCATCTGTACTGTGGCTTGAAGATTTTCCTGTTAAAATGGATAGCTATACTTACATATTTAATAAATGTCAGCAAAAATATACCAGAATAAATTTGAACTACCTTGACAAAAAGGTGACTATGTCCAAGATAATACCTTATCAGATGAGTTTATTATGGGCTGATATGTCTGCTTGATAACCTTTTCTGGCTCTTTCTTGAATATTTTTCCACATGTTGCTGCATTAGTAATTTTGACACAGGATAAATGTTAATAAAAATAAGAAAGGGGTTGTTACTCTTGACAATATTGGCATAATCTCTTCTTTTCACATTCTAGTAAGGTGTTAAACAGAAAATAAAACTCATGACATCAAACTACAGAGCATATATATGAATAAAGAAGACCATCTTCTGTAAAAACTCAAACCAAAGCATCCATGAACACTTAGGCTGAGCTCTTGTTTCTATATTTCTTAGTTTAATCTCTAAGAAACAAATGTGCTAGAGAAATGAATTTTTTAAATGTTTTTGAGAGGTTCAGTAGCTATTGCCAGATAACTAGCGTGGTACAGATGCATTTTTAAGAGGTTTGGGTCACTTACAAGATAATAATTACTGCATATTTCATTATAATTTTGTTTCATCTTCTGACTCCTTTTCACGTGAGATTTGATTTTCCTATGTTTTTAATCTCCAGAAAATTCAAACATTTGTTTTGGAAGCTGCTCAGAGAACATTATCTTGGTTTTCATGCTCTTTCTTAGACATAAACAGAGGTTTTGCCATTTCAAGTCACATGTTCTCTGTATCTTGAGGCAATAAACTGGGAGATGTTATTTAAATGTAGTGAGCTGAACAGCTGGGCTAAATTTCCTTAATTTTTTTTTTCCTTTAAAAAAATCTATCCACTTTTGACTCATTTAAGCTTTGATGATAGTTAATAGGCTGCATATTTACTCATGTTATTCAGCTGAATGGACTTGCCCAAAGTTACAGCAGTAGTTGGGAGCCCTGTACAAAACTCTTGAGAACACATAGCCTTGACTGTAAGAGAAAAGATGGGGAGAAATGATTATTGTCATCTCACTTTTCCTAGAAAGCCAACCCAAATTATAGATGTTCTTGATGTTAGGTCCACAGTGCCCATTCTTCATGATGAGATTGCAAGAATTATTTTGTCCAATAAAGGACAAGTCCCTCCAGAACCATCAAGTAGCCTGGACACACAGGCTTCTGTCACATATTTGTTCTCAGTTACCCGCTAGATTTAACTGGAATGAGGAAGGAGATTTCTTAGAGAAGGACTGCTCTCTGCTATGTATTGCAACAAATTGAGTGCCTTGTTCAACTCTGAATTGGGGAGCTTGGGTTTTACCTCAAAGATTAAGAGACTTAATTTATTCAGTGAGGATGGTCATGGCAGGAAATCACTGACAAACATAAAAAAAAAAAGGAATAAAAGAAATCACTTTTGTTCACATCCCAAGGAGTTTTTGGGGGAGAGGGGAGATGTAGTTAGATTTGTTTATTTATTTTTAGAGGAGGTGCTGGGGATTGAACTCAGGGCCTCGTGCGTGCTAAGCATGCGCTCTACCACTTGAGCTATACCCTCCCCCTCCAAGGAGCTTTGATGCAAAATTAGTGGCTCCATTCGCAAGCAAGTCACAATATATATGATATAATAAAGGAATGGTTTAAGTTTTTAAAAAAGTCAGTTCAAATGAAAGCTGGATTTAAATCTCAGCTCATCAATTCCCTGTTTAGTAAAGTTACTAATGTCTCCAAGTCTCAGCCTCCTCCATACATAGTATAAAAATAATTACACTTGCCTCAGGTGAATTCATGAACATTAAATAGAAAAATACTAAAAGTTACACAAATGTGTAAGTCAGGATAGCATAGACTATGCTGTGGTAACAAATAAACCCCCAAATCTCAGGGGCTTATTTCAGTAAGCTCGTATTACAGTCTGATGCAAATCTGGTGAGGTCCAGAGATCCTGGGTTTCTAGCAGCAAGAGTGGGAGAGAACACACAATAGGAATCACACCCAAGTTTTGCTGCCCAGGACAGGAAGTGACCCATCACTTCTCCTAAATTTGATTGCTGAGAGGTAGTCACATGATCTTACGTAGCCACATGGGAGCTGAGATTGTAGATGAGCATATGGATATACTGCAAAAACTAATGGCCTCTTACTACAAGCAATGCAGTTTTATTGGAAAATTAGAGAATACAGATGTACATAAAGAAAAAATTTATATTAAGCATTATCCCATTGTCTTTCCAAAATTTCAGTGTCCTTTCAAACTTTTGTAAACATACGCATTTTCATATAATTTTTAATGAGCTCACATTTTCAGTAAATTCTGTTTCCTTCTTCTTTAGAGACTTTATCCATTTCCCTTCTGTGCAAGAAAAACATGCAAATTGGGAACAAGAATGACACTGTTGGGATAAACTTAAATCTGTTCTAATTTCCTTAAAATGCACATGAATTACACATTTCTATATTTATTGGAAACAGATTACTTGTGGTAGAATGTTTTCCCAAGACCATGAAACAATGTGTCCTGATGCAGAGGGTGAAAAACCTCTCTTGTAGAACTTGCCAGAAGAGTCAGGTGGTGATGGAAGAAGTCATTAAACCTGGAACATATTTCCCTGGCTTCCCATATTCTACCTTAATTTTCCGTGACAAAGAAGTGTGTGTGATTTTTCATTGTTTCCTAATGATGTTTGTATGTGCAGTAAGTCAAATTGCAGCATTCAATAAATCGTACAAATTCAAAACAAATTACACTGCACACAAGTTTATTTTTCTTTCTCTGGTCTCACTTCAAATCAGGTAGCTATTATAAATATTACAAAACAAACACTTTATTTTAGAAAATTACAGAAAATAGCATCACCTGTTACACTGTTACAGAACTATGTGGCTATTTGGAAACCCTAAATCAAAACTCCTGAGAACAAATATCCAAATGGACGCAGGAGAAGACTGATTTTTAAAAGTTATCTTTTCTAATTTTTAATACTCAGGAAGCTATTTTGTTATAAATTAAGCATGGCAATAGAGATGTACAGACAAACAAGGCAAGACAGTATAGTCCTGCCACCAGGACAGTGACGATGATTGTTAAGTGGTTATAGCAGTTCATTTTTTTTTTTTGTAAAAAATAATTAAGTCCTGAATGACATTCTTAGAGCTTATAAAATATATTATTGGTAGTCTGGTGAATACACTTATCAGAATTAACTTAAATATTCTTTCCTGAATTTAATTTAGGGTAGTAACAGTGATAGATGCCATTGGTTATCTGTCTGCTACACACCACACACTCTGCTGGAAGCTGGTTTGTGCTCTACCTTGTGTATTTACATATGAAACCAAAATATAGCTTTTAGCTTTATTTTACAAAGAAAACTGAAGATCAAAGAAGTTATATAAAGAATGGTAGAACCAGGCTTGGAATTCAGGTCTTTTTGCTTCCAAAATTCTTCCTCATCACATGGTTTCCCAATGAACATTTTCAGGTCCTATTCTAGATGTGTGGTAATTCTTGACTTAGAGAGAGAGAGAGAAAGAGAGTATACTTCTAAATTATCTAACACATGCACCTTGTCTTGCAGATATGACAACTGAGGTCACGTGAGGTTTCCTCAATATATCACAACTACATACCAGCAGAGCTAGACCTAAATTCTGAATTTACAGATTCTCCATACAGTGTTCCCTCATGGTTATTCCAAACTAGAGACATCAAGCAACTGAAGACTAGAACATTGGGAGTTGGAATGCAGGACCAAGCCACTTGTGGAATGGCCACAGAGGGAGGGGAGATCTGAAAGGCTCAGAGAAAAGCAGAAAAATCGAGACAGACTGAGAGTGAGGTATGGGCACAAACCTATCTGACTGCTGAGACTCTGAAATGAGGCAAAAAGGAGAGAAGCTCACAGTCTGGAAACAGGAAGATGAGGAAGAGGGCTCATCTTTGCCAGACATGAGGGACCATCATGTTTATCTGTTGATCTTGAAAACTTGCCGAAATATCCTCTCTCCCTTGAAATCTATGAAAATTGCATTCCCCCAGATGGAGATGAACAGTCCTGCCTTCTGGTCTTCCCTCCGCCCTGTCCTGTGCCTTCTGCAACCACAGCACCGCTGGGATGCTTCGTCCTTACATATTTACCTCCCTCCCCGCTCTGTTGGTTTCTAAGCTACATCCCCCGCACCTTTGCACTGTCACCCCTTATGTGAGGTTTGATGCTCAGGCTCAGAAGGAAGCAGAACAGCCAGGACAGAAAGGGAGACAGATATTATAGAGGAGAGAGAGCGTGCGTTCAAAGGCAAGGAGAGGAGCTTCAGACCCATTTTATTCCCCCATGAGACTCATCTGTATAACAACCCCCATTCTGGATTCTTGACATTTCTTCTCTAATTTTATTATTTTTTTTCTTTGCTAACACCCCACTATGACCAACTTTTTGTTTTCCTTTTTAGCTACCTTGAATGGATCTCTCTGTTACTTGAGCCCAAAGAACCTTGACTAGAATAAGGAGCCTTTGAGAGGTAACCATCTGGTTTGAAAATGTTTGTGATTATTGGTCTCTGAACACTCCATGAGGCAAGACCCTTCACTTGGGAATCTGAGAGATAGTTGAACATTTTTGAAAGCTGATAACAATGTACAAATTTAAAGAGACATTCATTATGATTTATCTGGAATGAGTAATATGTTATCTCATTAACATTCTACAATCCCTAGGTGGTAATTAACGATGTTAGAGGAGCTGGAAGAACAGTGCCTATTTGACCTGGCACGGTTTTGATTAACTTGTTAATGAAAATACTTCAGTGTTCAGTGGTATACAAGAGCAGGATAAGATACTGTGCTTGAAAGTTAAGGATTGCCAGTTCCAGATACTAAGTCCTTGCTTTGCTAGAATGAATGACTCAGTAAGGAATGTAGAAGCTTCCCTAGTTCTAGTTGTGTTGACAGGAGGCACCCAAAGCCCAGGCTGGAGGCGTTGCCTTTCACCACGAAGGGTTAGTATGAATCACGGTCTGGAATTAAAGGCAAAATTTTTTAGTGAAAGATAAAGGTTTCTGGGACCAGGCAAAAATTGCGTCCTGCCATCACAATTGGGGATATGTTTTAGGGGATTTGGAATAAACTAGTGATAAGAATTTCCAAAAGGAGGTGGGAAAGGATAAATTGGGAATTCAAAAATTGCACCTCTTGGGGAGTAATGGAAATGTTAGCTATCTTGATTGTGGTGGTGAGTTCATGGATGTATATATCCATCAAAATTCATCAAATTGTACATCTGGTATATGTGTAGTTTATTGCACAGAAACCATACCACAATAAAGGGGTTAAAAAAAAGAATTCCTAAACTCAGGGAAACAATAAACTCACAGTCTATATCTGTAGGAAGCCTATCATGTAACTTAAACAGCTAGAATTAACACGGAAAGATGGACAAGGGAGAGAACACTAGAGAAAGAAGACATTAAGAGAGGGTAAGAGAATTGGAAAGAAACAGATACAAAAAGCCAAGATAAATGGGCAAGTAGCTACTCCAGTTCGTGAAGAGGTTCCTGCAGGGAACCAACCGTAGGTCACATATACTTAGCTGTACTTCATTCTGATAAGCCCACTATAGCACTAAAATAAGAATATGCTTTTCTTGAGCTGATTTACCTGGAGCTGATTAACCTCCAGCTCAGGCTTTGAGCTCATCCTGTCATCTATGCAACCACACACACACACACACACACACGTACACGTGCGTGCACCTTGATATATGAATTAATTTTCTCAGTGTTTCAAGAAAATCTATTGTGTGCAACAAAGTAGTGTATTCTCTGTAAAGAGTATGAAGATAAACAAAACAGGAGTTGAATTCTGCCTGGTGTGATGTGATATAACCAAGATAATACTAAAGAGTGTATTTGTTCTTTTATGTATTTTTTGAAAGGCAGCATTTACAGAGAGCCTGTGTTCTCTGAGGATTTATCGCAGAGCAGTGAAGAGACCTAATTCTCAACCTGGAGAAGTTTAAGTCCAGCAGTGGAGGTTTATGGTCAGGTAAACCCAGAGGCATAATGCTTTGGACTAGAAATCTCTCTGCCATTGAGTCACTCCATCAACGTTGCAGGCTGTTGGAGCTGGTAATTTCTGCTATTGGTGTCAGTATTCCGTATGGTCCCTTCTTATCATGATATTGTCAGAATTCTTACTCCTTAGTTATGAAAGAATCTATTACCCACCTGAATTCTTTACCGTGAGATTCTGTTTTGTTTGTGAACAAAAATGATTTACTTGCTGTCTTAGCTAACAAAATACCATAGACTGGGTGATTTAATCAACAGAAATTTCTCTCTCACAGTCCTGACGACTGGGAAGTCCAAGATCAAGGTGCCAGGAGGCTTGGTTCCAGGTGAGAATCCTTTTCTTGTTTGTCGATGACCATTGCCTTCTTGCTGTATCCCCACGTGGTGGAGAGAGCTGTGAGCTCTTCATCTCCTTATGAGGACACCAGTCCCATCCTGGGGGCTCCACTGCTGGGACTTCATTCAAACCTAACTACTTCCAAACACCATCACATTGGTGATTAAGGCTTCAACAGGTAATTTGGGAGGTTCTGGGGGACACCAACATTGAATTCATAGCATGTACACAGCATCACCTTTAAAAAGGGCATTAGTTAAGGATGAACCGAGTGTCAGGTTTCTAGGTAAAATTCTAGCTAAAATATGAAATGCAAACGTGTTCTTTTGCCCAATTGAGATAAATGTACTCGAATCCTCTGTCCAGAAATCTAATCAAATGGAGAGTTCTAACTCTGGCCAAGTTTTCTAAAACATTCAAAACACTCTGTTGACCTACGTCGTTGTACATTGTTAGCAGCTGAAAACAGAACATCGCAATGCGCTAAAGCTAGAGTTACAACATGTTTGGAAATAGTTCCAGGGACCTAACTATGCTCAAACAACTCAGGGAAGTGTTACGTCCTGCACATATTTATTGCACATCTTGCAGGCACCGTGCTAGATAGTGAGGACTCAGCCCTCAAATAGATTCTAATCCAGAAGTTTAAAAAAAACAGACAGCAGGTCAAAACTCTGAGAGATATGTCGTATTATAGTTTTCCACAGAAGTCTGATTCTGGATGGGAACTGAGGCAGCTGGCCCAGCCCTTCACTGTGTAGATGAAGCTGAAGTTCTGAGAAAGTCACTCAGTGAGACTCAGAAAGACTAGAACCCCAGGCTTCTGACATTCCCGTGAGCATCGCTTACTTGTTATAGTGGGTGCGTGGTGCATATCCTCAATTCCTATATTGATTTGTTTGGGGGGCCCACTTAAATGCTTAGTTTGCTTGTTTGGTCGTTTGTTTTGTATAGGAGTCAAGGCCTAACTACAAAGACTATGATAACCATCCAAATCGACAAATGCACAAAACGATGCTGGGAAATTTTTACATTACCAATTTGGGAGTTATTCTTAATGTCCCCAATATTGTTTGATTTCTAACTCCTAGAAGGAAGGAAGTCACAGAAGCAGATATGCTCATGACATATGACACAAGGTTAGTGTGAAGTACCATGCTGTTAGATTAATTAATTAATATTTAAACTGGGGGCAGGGAGATGCGAAGCTGAGGTTTCAGAAAGAAGTAACAGTAAGTCGTTCTGAAAAGGAGTTTACCTCATAGTAAGTGTATCTACCTGAGTTATCAATGACTGAAAAAAGCCCTTCCTATGGAAGCACAAATCTTATGTATAGTAGCCTTGACAAGCAAAATTCTAGTAAGATTTTCAAGGAAAATGACATGACAAATGACTGAAAAATGGAGGGTATGACACAAAGGTTAATACAGTGTTCTTGCTTTTTGTGTCTTTGGATTTCGGACACACTCAGATTGAACCTCCACTATTGAAAAGAAACCTTGGTCTCTTCAAAGATGCCACGGGACCTCAGTCACCCTTGTTCCATCTGCATGTAACTTTGTCCTGGCCACAGGCTCCTGCACAAAGTCATGCCTGCTTCTGCAGCGGCTCCAGGAGAAACTCAGGGAGGCTGCTAATAATTGACATCATCACTAGCTCCTCCATGGTCACAGAATTTCAAACCCTCTTTTTTTTTTCCTTTTAAAAGTTTCTTATTTTTTTCCTCTTTATTTTCTTTTAAAACTCTAATGAGTTTCAGAGACACAGTCTGGAAGAAGATTATTCATTCATATGAGATCCCTTAAACCTCTCCTTTTGAAACAAACAAAAAAGAAGTCTCCAAATATACAGAACATTAATATTTGTTGAAAAGGCTTGGGTTTATTTAAAAAAAAAGGGCCCAAATTTCCCACAGGTGCGGCCAACTGTGCAGCACAAAAACTGTCAATTATTTGAAAGAATACTCTGCACGTACACAAGATTCAGAGACTAAATAATAATAATAATTAAAAAGTTCCCAACCAGGGTGAGTGCTGGTGCTGGACATTTTCCATCTGTCCTTCCAGGTCCACTCTGCTGCTCCTGGCCGCTGCTCTGTCTCCAGAGCGAAGCTATGTGCGCTGCCTCCCCTGGACTTCCCTCCCTCTGGCTTCACTAGGCTTCAGCCAGTGGAAGGAAAGAGCAGGAGGATGAAGGAGGAAACTGGAATTTTGGTGAAACCACCTCTCCCCTTTCCCTCAGGAGGCAGGGGTGGTAAGAGCTCCCCCTATTGTCAGCCCCAGGGTGCTGCACTGTCATTTGGGTTTCTGTTCTCTTGGCAGATACGAAAAAACTTAAGCAAACAAAACAAAACAAAACGGTCTAATTAAACTCAGTGATGTTTAGAATTTCTGTCTTCTCTGCCCAGTGCCTAGAAGAGTACCTGGTAAATAATAGGCACTCAGCACATGTTTGTTGAATAAACAGTTCTACACATATACCCTTTATGAAAATTACCATTGTTAAGAGGATAAAAATAATATTTATGATTTGTCAACAAAGAAATTAGAAACAAATTCCTCCATGCCTACCAGAAAACCCCCAGTCACCTCCATTTTTATTATATGGACTTGATTTTTGCTACAAATAGGTAAACAAAAAGATATCACAGAATGCGAGTGACCCTGGCAGTGCCCTGATGATAATTACTAGAGGAAGATGCTCGCTGCTGAAGACAGAGCTTGTAGGCAGGAGATAGCTTATGCTTTCTCTTTCAACTCCCCCAAAATAAACGTGCACAGCTGAATAGTCCCTTATGTAATAAATGCTTATCTAGTCTCGACTGGGTAGTCTGCTCTTGAGGCTGGAAGTACAATGGTGAATAAACTGGACCCTACATTTCCCCACCCTATCGAAATGTGATGGTGTAAGGGTAGGGTAGATGGGTAGTGAGTGTTATGGGAGCCCAAGGAAAGGTTGTCTGATCCTTGTCTTAAAGCTTAACAGGAGAGCTGAGAGATCAGGTGACGGGGGCAGGGCAATGCAGGAGGATAGCGTGTCCCAGGCACAGGGGGCAAGAGCGGGCACGAAGGTGTGGGGAGTGAAAGGCTGGCTACTCAGGCAACTGGAAGAAGCTATCGTGGCCGGAGCAGAGTGAGAAACGAGGGTGGAGAAGTAGGTGTCAGGCTACGGGAGACTTTCTGTAAGATTTAAGGAGTTGTAGCTATAAACCAGCTAAGTGCTCACAGAAGGAGGGGGGAGTAAGGAAAATGATTATTCTTTCCATATTCTCCAAAATATAAATACACATCCCATTTTATGTCTCCCAGTTGGAAGGAGGTTAAGGATTCCCAGAGTTACTGTAAAGCAGTGGTTTTCTAGTTGGTATTAACCCATATTCTTTGATTTGCTTAGGTAACGACTGTAAAGCAGCTAACGGTTATTGCGTGTTTCCTGTGTTACAGGCAGTGTTCTAAGAATGTTTAGGCATGATTTCCTTTAACACTCACGATAACTGGATAGGGAACCTCATGAAGTAGTTATTGTTAGTATCTGAAATTTACAGATTAGGAAGAAAAGGCAACGTGTTAAGTGAAGTTAAGTGACTTGCTCAAGGTCACACAGACAGTAAAAATGAAGATTTAAAAAGGGGGTGGGGGGTAGTTCCTTTCTTTTTTTAACCTCTTATAGAAGGTGGGCTGGGTATTGATATTGAACATGAAGAATAAGGACTATCCTGCTAAGTTTGCTTTATGGTGAGGCAACAAATTGTATATACACTTATACTGTGGCAAAGAGAATGAGCTTAGTGAATGGGTAAATTAAGACTTTATCTGTTGAAAAGTATGTAATCACAAACACAGCAATTAAACTGCTTTTCTAAGGATAAAATTGAACACAATTTCATATAGTCAGGGCAACCATGGAAACTAAAAAATGAAACTTGAATCCAAACAGATCAGAAAATAGTACGTCAAGGCACTGTCTGGTGCCTCCATTTTCCTCACGTTAGAATAGAGTGACATTTCATATTACTATATTGGAGTGTTTAGGAATGATGCGCTGGAAAGCTATTTGAAAAGTCTGTATGATAATTTTATAATTTGAATCAAATAACGAAGTCTTTAGTTTTAATACTCGGGTACCATTTAATCTTTAAGAAAAATGTCTTTGGTTGTTTGACGCCAGCAGATGGCGCCCTAACAAAGTAATTTGTGTGCCACAGGTGAACTTTTGACTGTCCTCTGTACAGACAGGAACACGCAAGAGCAGCTCACTGTATCAGGACATGCAGGGTAGAAAAGAGAGAAGCTAAAGGTAAGACTTAATCTTTTTGAACCTGATAACTTTTATTTGGGGAGGCAAAAGCAGAAAGAACACTTTTTATTATTCTTTATTGTGTGAATACCTAGCTAGTTGGAATCATTGCTGTAAGAAACCCCTCTATAAATCTGCATTAAAAATCCAGCTATAATAGGTAATGGAAAGGAGTAAAATGGACTGATACATATTTTCTAGCCAAAAAAAAAAAACCCAACAATGTCGACAGTCTAGTGTCGACTGTCAGAGGTGACACTAGAATTTTGTTTGGTTTCGTTTTACAGTTTAGTTGAGAAGAACTTAAACAGAACTCTGCACAGAACCTACTTGCCACGTGTGATTCCCATTTCAATTCCAGGCTTATTCATTTTGGATGGCTCCTTTGCTATTCATGTGTTACCTGTTATTTTTAAAGCAAGTACAGGGTATCATGTCAAAATCAAGATAAAGGTATCTGTAAGGGATGAGTATCTTCCTGTTTTGGAAGGAGTCAGGGTTCCCACTTTTTCTTTCTTCTTTCTCTTGTCACCTTTTCACTTAATGCCGGGTATTTGATTCAAGGAATCCACCAAATTTACAGTTTGCCTCTCATTTTCTTGTCTCTGAAAAGAGTAACAACCCACGTTATTAGCCATTTTACTAAGCCTTCTCATCTGTGTCAGTTTCCTACCAAATAATTCTTTCTTCTGCAAAGACATCGGTTTATAATGCACTTTGCAAGAAGCTGTAATAAAAGAATCAAACTTTGGTATGAAAACCACACTGGCTCCAAGAGCATCCAAGATCCTCTCTCCAAGGTGGAAACTCCAGCTCTGAGGCAGCAGCAGCACTGTATGATCAGGACGCATCCACTTTCCTTGTACTTTTGAGGAGGAGGAAAGACATGGAGGTTGTGTGGGGCTGACATCAGAGCAGGCACAGGAAGACGTGGCCATTTGGTCAGCGAGGGTCTGGAAGAACTGCAGCTTCCTGGCTGTTCCTCTGCCTCTTAGGTCTTGCTCAAGAAAACTTGCTGTTGAAACTAAATATGTAATTCCATCCTCTTTATGACCTTGCGTGAGAAGAGAGAAGGGCTGATAGACTGCCCGATTAGTTATGTTAGGGATAGGAGCGTCGGGGAAGAAACTAGGGTGACTGGCTTCCTGAGAAGACAGAACGGTTGCTGGAGACAAAGCCCTCCACCGTGAAAATACAAGCTCACGTCCGCCCACGCCTTGGCCAATAGGTGAAGCCAGCGCTTGGAAGGTGAAGTTCATGTGGAAGGGAATGAAGCTCTGTGAATTAACAGCCTGACTTGTGACCATTACTCAGCTGCAGATCATAATGGTTAACATTTATTGAACCCAAACTATGGCTTGAGGACTCTTCTAAGCATTTTACATTACTTAATTGATGAATTAATTAAATGGCTTATTACAATCCTATGATCTCAGTGCTATTGTAGATATGTTTAAAAGTTGAGGATCTGCAGCCCAAACAGCTTTACCCAGCATCACTCAGGTGGTCTGGGTCCACTTTTAACTGCTAATCCACACCACCTCTCTAATTATTTTCTATGAAACTTTTGTGAGCCCGAGTTAATTCTAGGAGAAAGTCTATACCTACTCCTATCGCCACTGCCTACATAAAGATGGAGAAAGACTGAGGTTTTATGCAGCTTAAAGAGAAGGTGCTTTTTCTTTACTTAAAATTGGAGCAGTGGAACTTTCTGGATTGATAACAAAGGCAACTCTGCCAGGGTTTTTTCACCATTGGGAAATGTGGTTCAGCTGTCTTTACCACGGAGATCCTGGTCAGCGTAGCAGATCGTCAATGACCGCAGAAGGGGAAAGTTTCTGCTCCTCAAGAGTGATGTCCAGGTAAGTGTGCTTGGAGAGACGGACAGTAGGAGGCACAGAGAGAAACGCAACAGCAGGTAGGGGCTGAGGAAAGGAAACTGGTGCTTTAAACAAATGCGGGAGCGCCGTTTTGGAATCACTGGGAAGGAATGGTCAGTAAAGAAATGTACAAGGGTGGTTTCAAGTTAGCAAAATGAAGGCTTCACTGACTTCAAACCACCCTCTTGACCACAACATTCTAAAGTGAGGATCGTGTCTGGGGACGCCTTGGCCAAGGGTCAAGTTACCGGTGTCACCTGTGAGTCTGTTCTTCCACCAGATAACACTTAGCGCCGCCAGTCCTGCCAGGTGGCTCCTTGATCAATGAAGAGCTATCTCGGGCCTATTTTCTTCACTCTTCTTTCTTTCCTGGGAAGCCGAGATGCCGGTGGTTCCTGGGTCTTTCCTTCGCAGCTGTCTTTCACAACTCACCTCCCACCAGCCCAATTTGTTTTCCCACTTTATCCTAAAGGACTCCAATGAGGGGAAGCTAACAAAAGCCACTGAAGGCAGAAGTTGGGTAACTACAGTCATTAGCGTCTCTGAAGTTTTTTTCCCCCTTCTGTGTATTATCACCATCAAGGCTAGGCTGATGTTTAGCAAAGAGCACCTGTCAAAACAAAAGAAGAGTTTCACACCTCACAATTTTAAGCCCCAGGTAAGAAACTCAGCCTGGTGGATCCGGCAAAGAGGAAGACGAGAAACCTGAAACTCTCCGACTTGGAGGAGAGTTAAATGAGTTTCCTCTGGGTACCAACAGGCTTTTGTTTAACACGATTAAATCCTCTTTGTTTCATTACAGACATCAATGCGAAAACAAACAGTGTGATCAAGATAAAGGCCTCAAGCAGCATTCTGTTTCTCTTTCTCTTTCTTCTTTTTCTCAGAGAGCTATCGCCACCTCTCAGTGGACGGGTTTCAAGGAACTTAACTGGCTTGGGGAAAATTGATGAGCTGAGCTGAGCAGAGCAGGTGGACAGGAAAGCTCTGGACTGCAGGGTTAGGGAAGGGGAAAAGTGTGAAGCACTTATGTCCCTGAGCAGATCGAGTGATAAGAGGATGGGCATCCTTGGCTATCTAATGAATTGTCTGTCTTTTCAAAACATAGTCTTTGATTTCAAG
Source organism: Vicugna pacos (assembly GCF_048564905.1). Lineage (NCBI taxonomy): Eukaryota > Metazoa > Chordata > Mammalia > Artiodactyla > Camelidae > Vicugna > Vicugna pacos. The sequence continues at coordinate 37,767,558 of NC_132992.1, read as the reverse complement.
AAGCACCTGAAAAAGATAAGACCTAGTCCAAGTGAAATACAACAACAACCCAGAAACTCACATTGGGGGGTGGGGTTGGGGGGACGTTGGAGATGTGTAGCTTGTTGACAGGGAGGATAAAGAGGGGAGGAGAGAGAGACGGTACAGAGTAAGTAACCAAAACAACAAACTATTGACCAGTCAGGAGACTGCAGTCAGCTGAAATCTGTCAGGGATGCAATGAAATTGAAACTGGTGTGCATTTCCAAGGCAGTCCTTTCTGTATTATTAAATTGCTGCTTTTATTGTTAGACAACACTAACTCCTTTTCCTAAACAAAACATGGATGTTGTCAGCGTAACAGCTACATGGAGCTGACAGAAGCTGGGGTCATCCATATACACATTTTAATTACCTCTTTTCAGGCAGGAGCATCATTAGAAGTTGATTATTACCAGCCACTATCTTGTGATCTTAATTGGCTTCCTTCACAGACGACACCACGAAGCCAGTGCAGAAGCTCTGGCAGCCTCCCAGAGATAGTGACCAGATCGGTGACACTGTGCACTGATACTGTCTTCAGCTGAATAACAACCATCAGTTTAAGTTTTAATGCTAGACACGAGGTGGAAGCTTCTTTTAACACCTGTATGCCGAGATGCTCCTGATTGCACGGTGCTGAGAAACACCCTGAGAGGGAGGGACTTTTCACATACTTTTTCTAGTTATACAGAAATTATCTATAGGATGGGAGAGGGTTGTGTCATGCACCAGTGATTCCCCATGGCTCTCCTGGATACTGGTAAAATGAAAAAAAAAAGTTTGCTTACCACATGGAAACATCTGGGTCTACTGACTGGCAAATTAAATCTGCAGCATGGGCCGTGGTTATCTGGCTGCTTGCTATTCAGAAAGTATAGAAACACTCTAAAATTAATAGGTTGCATTGATAACACTGGGCTTGAATCAATAATAATGATTAACTTAGTTTTCAAAGTGCTTGCAACCGCATTGGGGATAATGGCAAATTTTGAGGCAGGCAAGAAAAGAGAATTATTATCAAATAAACATACTGTCAGGTCCTGTGGTACACGGAAAAGAGAAAAGTCTTTCTGTGAATAGGATTAGTCTTATCTCTTTGCAAAAGGAAAAGAAATAAGTTCTGAAAACTTAAGCGTTGGGGTTCACTCTCTGTAAGATCAGGCTGATGGTATCTCTGGGAACACGGTTCCTTGGATACCTTCATGTGATGGGTAGTTATATTGTTGATTCCTGGCCATTTGGGTCATTCTTCAGACACTTGTAGAAAATGAGCCAAGACACAAATATTCTAACTTTGGGGAGTTATCAAAATTCAATAAAATTTGGAACTCCACCCAAGAGAAAAAAAAAATCAGTTGAAAAAGCTACAAATATCAGTGGCTTGCTTATGATGAATAATCATGGTTAGAAAGTTTGTTTTTATTTTTATGGTTAAGAATCAAATAATCTTGGTATTCTCAATATATTCCTGATATTCTATTTGAAGAGATTCTTGTCATTCATTATGATCTGCAGATTTAAGGGCTACATCTCCAAACATAATTGTGGAGAGAGCCTAGCAAATAGGTAGACTCTTAAGAGTAAACTTTTCCATTCAGTGAATTGAACTAGTATAGACATCAAAGTCTTTGGAAAGAACCACCAATCCACTTTGTTCCCTCTGCAGAGTTTTGGTGATCAGACCTCGCTGGAGTTGACGCTATAGCAACCCAAGGTGTACAGGCTATTTTCCCAGCACTTTGTGTTTCACTTTTTAATACCACTCAACCTTTTAATTAAAGGTACATGTTATGAAATGTTTTAAAGTGTAAATGACAAAAATAACATCAGTTGATGGAATTCCTGGAATATGAGGTCATGTCATGATTATCCATATGTAACTATAATGTCTATGCAAATATGTATAGGTTTTAATTTTAAAATGCGTCTCGTAAGACATGACATTGATATATTTCTTCTACAAATATAGCTGAATTCTCAGTGAAAGAATCATAAAGAAAAAAATTGGATGAAAAATTCAAATCACCCTAATTATTATGAGATTGCTACATATGGCTCATACTACACACGGTGAGATAGGGACTTATAATTCCTTTCCTTCACTACCGAGCATAACCTCTTGGTGGCTCCACTTCTGTTGCTCAGATGGTCATCTTTTGCCTCCAGAAAATAATTTCCTTCTGATCCTCATTTTTTATTTACCTGGTGGAGTTCCTCTTTTAGGAAAGACATGAAAATTAGCTCAACCTTTCAACCGCTTTACGCTATTGAAACAGGATGGGGAAAATACAGCTGTTTAAAACATACTGTGTGCAGGAAAGAAACGAAAAAGATTATTTTTAAGATGAGTTATCAGAATCAGAGTGCCAGTCACTCTTAGAAGCAGGGTAAAAATTACTTACACTTCAATATTTATATTTATACTTATGATAAGAAAAAAGTTTGGGTTTTTTTTTTAAGTGGAAAGACGGTGCAGGAAAGGGCACCGTATTAGCTAAATATTGTACCTTCGAACATCAGTCATTTCCTTCTCAATAGTCCTGAAAGGGTCTAATTTATAAGTTTTTCCATCTCCCTGTTATGCTGGTTTGTAAGTTCTGACACTGCTACTGGTATGTTAATGAGAAGCTAGCGTTCCATTAAGAGAAAACCATATGCTCTGCTGCCTACTGTGAAAGAGAAAGCATGTAATGTGGCTGTTGCCTTAGCAACACATTAATTCATTTTGTCAGTGTTGGCACAGATCATTTCATTTATAAGAAAACAAGTATAATAGTTTACCACATCTATAATATTTACAGTGTTTCTGTTACAAAACAGTGACAAAATGAGTTTAAAAAATAGAGTTGGTATAAGAGCATTAAAATATGGAATTTGTGGTAAAATTTTTCCCTGTAAAAATGAAAAAAAAATAAAGATCAGTGTAAAATTTCCCTTCACAATTCTCCTTAAAACATTTTAACACCACACTGTTTTCTTTTTAGCATATTTGTATTATACTAATAACGTGCGTCTGCTGCAAAAAATTTAGCCCATGAAAAACACAAGTGCATTAACAGTTTTTAATGAATGCTAAACAAAATATTTCATACAACAGTTTTGTTAAATTACAACCATTATAAACCTAATCGTATGCTAGTGTGTTACTCATAACAAGGCTAAACATTTATCTAGTTTTATCTGTTTTTCCAGATGTTTATTAGTATTCTAGCACTCCTAAAATATTTAAATGAAGCCACTCCATTTTCTCATGTGAATGCATTTTGGGTTTTATTCACAGAAAATCTAGTCACATGTATATCTAAATAAATATAGTACACTGTATATGCTTTATGCACAAGTGATACTTAATGTGAATTGAGATAATCCAAAAGCATGAGAAAGGAGAGAAGTGATTAGAGGAAAGACAAGTTCCCGTTTATTAAAGTCTGCACCTGCAGCGGGGTCTCAGTTATTCTCATCCTTAGGGTATTCCACACCTGTAAACACACATTCTTAACAACAAATGGTCTGCATCTGTGATGTTCACCTACCTTCTTTAACTGATAAAAAGGGACCTGTGTACAAGATAGAGAGCAACTATCATTTATCAGTTTATGGAGGGAGCCAAGTTTTCTCTCATTTCAAAGGAAGCATTTATACATCGACATAACTTAGACAAATGGGGGCAAAGCACGACAGAGCTGGCCATGTAAGTAATGAATAGCCAATTATACTTTCAACATTAAGGAATATCTTCCTGAAATATCCTCCTCCAGGGCTTCACAGACCAAATGTGGGTGTTTTTGTTTTAGTTCCCCGACTGTATTCACAGCAGTGCTCCCAGGTCGATGGGATTCTTTCTAATTGGAACCCAAGACCCGAGAATACTTTTGAGAGTCCCCCTTACAGACCCGCCGTGCGATAACTCTGGGAAACACTTTAGAAAATAAAATTTATGATTAGCTGTGATGAAAACGACTTTAGTTTTAACTTCATAATATCTCTGCTTTGATGTGAGTAAAATGCTTTGAATGGCTACATCACCACAAGAGAAAATATAACCAAACATCAATGTGATTTTATATGCTGGGGAATTAAAAGTCTCTGAAATGTAATCATTTCACATTGACTCACCCAATAAAAGTGACTTAATGAAGTATTTTATCTAATTCATATGTTTTTACTTATTAGTTTGTGGTGTTTGAAAAAATAAAGCTGTAAACTTTTCAAGATCCTTCTTTCAACTCAAGCTATTTCTATCAATAAAACTGGTTTGTCAGCAGTTAAATGGCACTGCATTTATCCTTTAAGTACACTAAATTATGGGTAGCTTTATAATAGGATTCACTGATTAGACTTACTATAAATAATAGGATACATAGTACTATTTGGTTAAATAAAAAAATTAGCTTGTGGTTGATAACACCTCAAATTTTCCATTCTTTTGATTTCAATAATTTATTGTTACTCATTCCCCCTCCATTAATTAATATGTTACTTAATATAAGGATAGAAAAATAAGAGTATAAACTGGAAAATATTCATATATAACTGTATATACAGATATATACCCAGATACACACATATGTTATTAGACTAATATGTTATTATTTTCTCTTGATAAATAAAATCACATATTTTATAACTGATCTTAATGCATTCTCTTATTTTTTCATGATGATTTCCAGAAATCCACATACAATACTGAAAGCAAAGAAAGCTATTGTTGTATCTACATGACCATGAAAAAAAGATAAAATTAAAATTCACCAAAAACTATTATGTTTAGATACATCATACCCTGTAATCAGGTCACCTACCCTTTTCTCACTGGTCTCATCAGTTGTGCTTACTTTATTCCCCCATAGAAATATGAGTAATGCAGAATGGCCGTCATGAAGGTCACCTTCGCCCAAGGTCAGCTTCATGCACACATTTGTTAACATATTTGAGTCTAAGGGGTTCAACTCTGGTAATAGTAAATTATGTGGCTTTATAACTGCTTACCCACAATATTAGAAAATAATTTAATCTTTGATCTGTAAATAATATTATAATCACTATTTTGAAATATATATGAAATAGTAGATATCAAGTAAAAGTAGGTAGTTTTTAGCTTTTAAAAACTATAAAGAAGAATATAGTAAATATATATTAAAAGCCAGTGTTAAAATATTTTTAAAATAATATGTCAAATGGTTCATTAACACTTGTTGAATAAATGAATGGACATAAAATATGTTAAATAGACCTGCATTTATACCAACCATCTTAGTCACATATGGAATAAATTTATCATATAAATAAATTTATTGGTGGAGCATTTTGATTATAAGAGTGTTGAAAGTGAGTATTTAAAATTTAACAGTAGTTAATCAGGCTTAGCTTTTGGAGTTAACCTCTTACGGAATAATGTTTCAGTCCAGTTTAATTCAATATGAATTTGCTAAGTGGTGAAGAAGGGGGACAGAATTAATGACCTCTCACATTCTTAAGAATTTTAAGATTTGAACAAATATAAATGCCAGTATTTGGAGAAGGACTGAGTAATGTCAGTTTCACATAGGCCTTTTCAATAATTATCATCACTTTTGTTTAATGGCATATAATTCAACAAAAATGTTGGTCAGTATAGTTTCAGATGAACTCAAATTAGCAATGGGTAAGAACTCAATTTCTCCAAGAGATGAATCATTTAAAATAAATGTCTGAATATCCATTGTTCCTGAATTAAGTAAAGTAGCACATTTATATGATATTTTACTTAAAGTGTGAAGAACTTACACTTTCTATATTTTATCATAAAATTAAAAGTTGTACAATACGAATGCAAATTTTAATAGATATCAAAAGATTTTAATCTGATATGTAATCTGTTATTGTCACAATTAACACAAAATATGTAACATGATACAAATAATAAAATTTAAATAGTTGTCACAGAATAAATTAGACTGATGCATTATGGGAATAGAGACAGAAATATGTTAGTATAAGGATAATGCCCTGATTTGGGCTGTGTTGTTTTCTGGAAAAATTAAGATATCTTGTTTTATGCTTGTCTTATTATCTACTCTATGAATAACATTTCCTAATTAAGTGATAAAGATATATGCTGTAATATTTTAGAAGTTAAATGTAGTATTTTATATTCCATTAATTAATACACCAACAATTGCTGGCTAACAACTTATCTGTAACTATTCCAGTGATTAGGGTATTCTAAAGAATCTAGTCCTGAGATACTGTTTTCTAAACTTAACTCATATGGTATAGGAGAACATATTACAGCACATGACCTGCAGATTTATGATACAATTAGTATATAAAAAGGCTTTATTTAGAAATATTGGAGCACTAGAATACTACCTCATATATTTTTTTAAGTTGGCTTTAAAAGAACATGTTGGAGATAGAAATTTTTCCAGGGTGATACAAAGATGGTTCAGACGTACACTGTGCAGTTTTTTTGAGTATTGTCTCCTTTTTACCTTTTGGTCAAATTGATAAAGCAACCCAGCTTTATCGCAGTGTATGGTGGGGTCGTAATCCTGTCTGAAGACTGGACTTCTAACTCATGGCATCTTCTGTGCAAGCCAGTCCAGCAGCGCTTTTCTTTTTTTTTGCTTGTTTGTTTTGGTTTTTCCTCTGATTTACAGAGAAAAAATCCTATGCCTAAAAAAGAAAGATTCTTGTGGGGAAAAAAATGTAGTAGAAAAGTCACAATATCAAATTTGAATTAGACTCTAAGAAATAAAATCTAGATATATACACATGTAAAATACTTTTATCAAGGACTATATTCCCATAAACTATACTTATTTTGATAAAATCAAAGAATATTTTTATAAACAAAGAGTATATACTGAGACACTCATGCCATAACTGGGCCTTTCCATCTTTAATGTACAAAAGCTACTTGCAGAACTTTTACCATGATAAAAAAAAATTTCTCATTTGTTAATCGATAAAGGGTAATATAAATTTTCTATAAATTCTTCCTTATATAAGTCCTCTCAAGGCTACTTTATTGGTCATTTTTTTAATGTTTTTATTATTATTTTTTTTTACTTAACAGAGGCCCTGGGAATTGAACCCAGAACCTTGTGCATGGCAAGCACATGCTCTACCACTCAGGTAAACCTCCTACACCCCTTACTAGTCATTTTAACAAACTTTTGGTTCTAAGACTTGTGCTGAAAATTTTTTTAGGAATATGATGATACCACCCAAAGTAATAAATGATTATTTTAAATTTGGTGTACAAAGATTGCTAGACCTGTGGCCTCACTAAACAGTTAATCATAAAGTCTTGAAAGGTGGGTTCTCTGATTTGTGCAAGGTTAATATTAATAAAACAACCAACTTTCTTCTTCATTTCCATTTTGTCTGAAAACAGATCTCCAATTCTCCTGCTTGGTTCACTCTTGCTTCAAGAGGGTAGGAATTTCGTCATCATCTGCGTGTTCTTCATGGTACCTAGTCATTGCTCACTAAACGTTTGACAACTTAAGCTGTGATAGGTGAGTCTGTACTTACTTCTAAGGGATGATGTTGCACCTTGTGTTCAATTATTTATTAAATTTATAGAAGTAATTAACTTCATAAGGTAAACCTAGACAAAATGTAATTCCCCTTCTTGGTTGTTATGGCCACAGTTGCTTTAGTGAATTGTTAGCCTATGTAAAATTTTAAATAATATCCAGTTGATTGTATATGAAAAGTTCTAAGAAATACAGAATGACAATTTAATATCTCATGCTAGAGTAGGCAAGTAATCAATGCTCATACCAAATAATTTTCATAAAATTAATTTTGATATTCAAGAGTTCTTTTATATGTATTCTATTCTCAATGTTCCTCAATGAACTTATTTTTTTGTTGAAGTATAGTCAGTTAACAATGCGTCAACTATTTCTGGTGTAAAGCATAATGTTTTAGTCATACATATGCATACATATATTCATTTTCATATTCTTTTTTATTATACATTACTACAAGATATTGAACATACTTCCCAGTGCTGTACAGAAGAAACTTGTTGTTTATCTATTTTATATATACTAGTTAATATTCACAAATCTCAAACTCCCAATTTATCCCTTCCCACCCCCATTCTCCCGGTAACCGTAAGATTACTATGTCTGTGAGTCTGTTTCTGTTCCGTAGATAAGTTCATTAGTGTCTGCTTTCCTCTTTTTTTAAAATTCCATATATAAGTGATATCATATGGCATTTTTCTTTCTCTTTCTGGCTTACTTACTTAGAATGACAATCTCCTGGTCTCAATGTACTTACAAAATATCCAATTACATAGGGAATTTTCCGCTCAATTGAACATCTAGTTGTTGAGTTTCATATGCACTTCTAGAAAGATTAAATTATTTATTCAAGATTAGAATTTAAATACTGCTTGAAATTCAAAAAACTTTGTCAGTTTAGATTATTTCTAGATATAGCTAATTTAAAAAATTTATAATCATAAGCCTGCAACATTAAACCCAGTATGGCTGGGGTGAGGAAGTAGATAAATCTACATTGAAAATTATAAAACAAACTTATTTTCCTTTCCCCTGTTTAGTGTTTACCTTTCTGTTATTAAGCCAGCAATAAATTATTTCACTGAATATAATACCATGTATGTACAAAATCAGTCATTACTTACTAATGCAGTAATTCATTGAGATTACATAAGTTTGCTAAAGTTATTTATCTAAACTTATCCCTCAAAATACAGTATTACCATAAAAAATTTTAGAATTTTAGGCTTTATCAGGATGCTGATGGGGCAAATACATACCACTTTGGTTTTGGAGCCAGAGGTCTTTTAGAAAGTCCTATCTTACAAATAATTACAAGTTAAAACTTGGAAAGTAGATTTCTGGACCTTTGAATACATTTTTCTTCATGTAAAATATTACAACGAAGAAGAAGGAAGAGGAAGAAGCTGAGGGAAAGGATGAGAAGGAGGAAGCAGGAGGAAGGAGGAGGAAGGAGGAAGGAAAAGGGTGAATGAGGAAAAGGAAGAGGAAGTGGGGAAGGAGAGAGTCTTGGGGGAAATTTGTCTAAATTACTGAACAAAAGTTGAAATAGAGAAAAAGAAAATGTAGAAGGATGTGTGTACGTGTAAGAAAGAGATTAACTGCAGGAACGTGTGGTTATGTGTTTAAAATCAGAGAGAAGGGTGAGGGGGCCAGAAGAATGGATGCATCCAGGGCCCAGTTCCCCTCAGAGGAGGAAAGAGCTGGAGGGAAACACATGAGGTGGAGAGGGGCCAACAGGTGGCACCAGTGGACTGAGACAGCTGAGTTGATTGGCAAGTGTAGCTGGTCAGTTTGGAATTGGGAAGAAAAGGAAAAGGTTGAAACTACTGCATAGGACACATATTTGCCCTGAAGATTAAACACAGAAAGATTTCTCTTGTTGAGAGAAAAACAGGCAATTAAATTTGTTCAACGAATAATTATTGAGCACCAACTAGATGCCAACTACTGTTCCAGGTCCTGGAATTCAGTGGTCAGCAAATAGAGCCTCATGGGCTTTACAGTCTAATGAGGCCAACAGCCAGTGCTTATCAACCCATCATCAGATCAACATGTAAGAATAATCAGTGGTGAGGTATTTGGAGGAAATGACCCACGGGTGTGTTTATAACACAGATGCTATACTTGTCCTGGGGATAGCGTTACCTCCCTGTGGAAGTCATGTTTGAGCTGAGCTGAGATCAGAACAGGAGTGAACAAAATTAGGCAAAAGGTGGTAGGAAAAAAATATACAGGAGAACTCTAAAACAGGAAAGAATTTAATGTATCTGGGGGGTAGATGAAGGCTAATGTGGCCCCGAATTTACTGAGGAGAGTAGTTAGAAACAAGACTGAAGAAGTGGACAAGGGTGGTCAGGCAGAGGTTTTATGCAGTGTTGGGGGGGGCATTTTATCCATGTGTCATAGAAAATGGTTGAAGGTTCTAAACTAATGCATTATTATTTCATCATATTTGTGGTTTCAAAAAATCACCCTGACTATGATTTGGAGACAGCATCAGAGCCTATGTTTGAGGTTGAGGGGATAAGGGATGGTCATGCGGGAACAGAGTGGAATCAGGAAAACCATTTTGGATGCTATTGTAGTAACCCAGAAGAAAACGGTGGGATCTTCCACTAGGGTCGTAATGGTAAAGGTGGAGAGGAGTGGGGAGACTCAAGACATACACAGGAAGTACAACTTACAAGCATGGCAAGATAATGAGTATGAGAAGTGAGGAAAAAAAGCATGTCAGAGGCTACTTTCCAGATGAGGGACCTTTTCAAATATTATACCTGACAAGTACTTTCTCACATTATCTTGCATTGTGGTTTGAAATTCATGCATGATTGTAAAATTTTTTTAAAAGAAAAACATTATTTGCAAGGGATCCACAAACAGAAAATCACATTGCATGGGTAGCTCTGCAAAATCTATTGTGTCCATGTCCAAAATGTGGGCAATTTAGTGTCCTATTGCTCCCAAGGTTTCCCTCCTGAGGGTGAGAACGGCAAGCATCCCTATTCCTCACGTTCTCCTCTGACATTCCTGCGTCCAGGGCGCCCTGACTTCCATCACAGACCACTGCTTAGTGTTCTTTACATCCTACTCGCCTCCAGTGGGAGATTAGGTAAGTTCAGGATTGTATCAGCTTCAGGAAAAAACTGCGGATCTCTGCTACTTATTATCAGATTTTCCTAGCAAGAGAATTTAATTTAAATAAATTATTTAACAATAAGAGTATGAATAGAATTCACATTATTGAATTTTCTTATTGTCATTTGCTGTGAACATTAAGCATGCCATATGATTATACTGTTTCTTTTTTTAAAGTTAAGGAATTAGCAGTTATTGACAAGTGGCCATGTAAATAAAGCCACTAAGTAAAGTTAAATCATGTTTTATTTGGAATCCACAACACACATGTAAGCTTTTTTTCTAATAATAATAATGGCTATTATTAATTGTTAAGCTTCTACTAAGGGCAAGGAAATTTGTATATACATGAGCTCATGTAAATCTTGCTAAAGCCCTATAAGGTATGTTATAATTATTCCCATTTTTTCAGAATAAGAAACTGATATTTTTAAAAAATTGAGTAACTTGTCCAAACACAGGTCTGGATCATTTCAGAGTTCTATGTTATGCCATCATCTTAAGAAGAAATTTCATGTTTATATCTTTATTGAGAACTGTGGTAGAATGAATCTTGGAACGAAAACACTTTTCTTTTTGTGTTTTGAAATTATGTTAAGTATTCTTGGCCTAACACAGACCTTTAGAAATAACTTTTAAGAATACACATTGCTTGTTCTTTGAAAAGCTTTTGCAGAATCTGACTTTTGGACACAGGCATGTAGGAAGCCCATGGAAGCCACTCATTGGCCCACAGGTCACACAGCGATGCACCCGCTTTTATCTCTGGGCAAGTTATTCAGCTGCTTTAATAAATAATTGTTTCATTTGCAAATGTGAGTAATAAAATTTGCTTCTAGGAAATCCAGGATAACAAATGAATATAAAAGACAATTGGTTAAAAATAATAATTTAGGAAAGAATGGTTCAAGCTAATTTAATATTGTTATTATCTTTTAGCTAGCATATTGAGAAAGGTGCTACCACCCTAAAAGGCCTCAAGATCTTTTCACAACATCTCAAATTCTCTCACCAGGCACATCAAAGTGGAATAAAGTGAAGGTAGAATTAGAATCTTTCCCAGGTCTTTCCAGTAATTACCTTACATAGGGAAAAGTATTGTCACAAGTTTTTCTGCTTCAATTTCAAAATATCACATAGCTTATTAAAAAAGAGATAAGTTAATTTGATCAGGTAAAATATAGATTAGTTTTTATCAAAATGCTTACGGTCTGGGTATATTAAGTTATTTTACAAAACACAAAGTAAAATAAGTAGAGGAAAAGGCAGTTGCATTTTTGGAGGCTGTCACAAGAGGGCATTTATGGATTAACTCAGTAAATTTTTCTATATTTAAAAACACTGACAAGCTTTTCCAATTCCCAAAAGCAAACTATGAATAATTAATTAATAAAAATTTAAAGAGAGAGAAAGAAAGTCTCTTAAACTTTTATTTTATATTAATTCGGCTCTAGGAAATTGGCTATTCTTTTTTAAGTGTCTATCAAATGAAAAGTACTGTATACTTTTAAATGTTAGATGCTAGTAACTCATTTCTCCAAAATACTGAGATCCTGAAAATATTGTATTCACTAAAAAAGAAAGATCCACCCATATTTTATTTCTAGCATTTGTTTATATACTATTGCAAAACAAATATGCAAAATAAACCCTATTACATCTGTTACTACAACTGATAAAAGGTAATTATGTTTTTAAAACATGATTTTATCTTTTGTGCTGAAAAACAAGCTAATTAATATTCCAAAGTATTTTGAAAACAGGTGCCATTTAGACAATATAAGCACAAATGCCTTAATAAAATAATGGAAAGCTTAGTTTCATTAGGAAATAGGTAAACTGCTAGAAGGAGAGTGTTTGGGAGCCTATTTAAGGGGGGAAAAAAACCCAACAAACTGAAACAAATGTTAAAATATTTTTACTCATGAGATCCTGAGCTCTTTAAGAGCAAAGTCTTTGACATACTCATCTTTGTAATCCCAGCCCAGCTGGAGCTGAGCATGTAGTAGGTACTCAATGAATACAGCTAAATGAATAAATAAAAGCATGTTTTTAATTGAGGATAAATTTAGAAGTGGCAGGGCAAGGGAGAATTTTCAGTGATTATTAATTAAATTAGTGACTTTCTTGTTGCATTAATTGATGTCAGGCCTTCAAATACAAAGAGAAAACTTCATCAATCACCTGATGTTTCCAAATAACTGCAGAGTTGGTACCATATAAACAAAACATCAGGAGAGCTAATGTGATGATTGGTGTATATTTAGTTTGCAAAAACAAAGAAGTTACATTTACAGGAGCCCCAGTGTATATAATAAAATCCGGGATCCTAGAGCTATAAATGTCTCCATGACTCCATGATCATCTAGCCTGTCCCAATGATACCTAGTTAATATCATGAAGATGCACTATAATTTTTACCCAACTGATCCAATATTTTGTAATATTTTCTTTTTTATTCATCAAAGACCTGTAATGGGCTATAAGAGTATTTAATAAGCATTAGCTAATCCTTGTTATCATATGATTTTATATAATTTCAATCAAAAGTAAAGCAATGTGACATTTTAGATAACCTGCAGTCATATTAGAGATAAACATACAATTTCCTTTAGGCATTTTGACATAATTAAAACAAATTTCAGATTTGTTTTCCTATTTATGCCAAAGCACAAGCTTTCAAAAGCCATTTTCATTATACCATACTCAGGAATGAAAGTGCGATATGGAGAAACAGTCTCCACTGTTTATTTGCGTTAAACAGCCCTGGATTTAGAACTCAACTCCAGTCCTTATTAGGAAAATTATTTTCTCTAAATCTGTTTTTCATCTATAAAATTGGATAATATTGCCTACTTAACTGTAAGTTGTACAGTTATAGGTAGTAAGTTTTAACTCTGTAGGTAGTAAGTTTTAACATGTTTAAATTGCCAAGTAAGTAGACGGTAGTCAGTAAATGCCAGCATCTATGATTAGAGAACCATAGATTTTAGGACCCCCATTGAGATATTTGAGACTATTGCAGATATAGACATGATGACAAAATACCCCATCTGCTCCTTTGTATTTCTCAGACACCTTTGCAATTACTTTAGATCATAGAAATAGTTCTGGCCAGTTGGCTGTGGGAGGAATGACATGTATCACTTTTGGGCTGAGATAATTAAAATTACGTTCCCCTTTCATCAACATCCTCCCTACCATGGTGCCCTGAGAAGCCTGGTCCTGAGACTCGGGTGGTGTCTCAACATAACAAGACCTCCATCAGCTGGGTTGCTGAGTGACTGAATAGAGCAGAAACCTTGCAGGCCAGTATTGGACATGTGTAAGATTTTATATTTGTTGCATGAGGCCACTGATATTTAGAGGTTAAATGATCAATGCAGCATAATTAATAATCCGATCTAAACCAAACACTTCATTTTATTAATAAGGGAACTAAAGTTCAGAGAAGTCAGTCTGTGTAACAAATAAGACTAGAAAGCAAAAATGAAATGAACATACAGGTATCAAAGATCCTTTCTCAAGTGTTACACCTTGTGAGTCATAGAGCACTTTCTTAAGGTCCTCTATATAAATATACCTAACATAGATTCCTAAATCCCTCCAGTGAAACTGGCACCTCAACATTTTTAAATTATATTTTCCCTTCCTTCCATATTCAGTATAAAGTCCTCCTGATCAGATCCGATAGTTTTCTAGGGAAAAAAACCTTTCTATCTATACTTGTCTTCATCTCTATCCAAATATCATTATTTCTGTATTTTAAGCTATGGTCCAGATTTCAAATCCTATTCATTAAGAACATATTTGGAACTAGAAGTTATTTTCCCAGATTCTTTTGTCTAACCATTGGCTGAACTTGAAAAAAAGATAAAATATGACTGTAAAGTACTTTAAGTTCTAAATTAAATCAATCAGGTACTACATTCCATAAAAATATTTTTATGCCGTTTGCCTTTCATGGAATATTTTATTGTGCTGAGATAGGTATGGGCTGAAATTTCTGTTTATAATTTGAATTCGCTTTTCCAGTGTTTAATTACCTCTTGAAAGGACTGACACATTTTTGTAGTCATAGTACATTGATGAGAAGTGGGGTTATTTAAATCTGTATTTGTTATACTCCTTTACTTTATCCTCAGTCCTCTTTATCCCTTTGCTCAATAATTTGAAAGATTAAAAGCAGCCTTCTGAGCATTTTGTGGAAGCAGGAGTGGTTGTTAAGAATGAAAGTCTCAAGAGAAAACAACTTTGCAGGACCATACATTTAAGAGCAAAGCAGATGAAGAGCAGCCAAGGAAAAAGATCAGACACAGTCGAGTAAACAGAAGCACAGGCAATAAAATAAGGCTATAAGAATCATAGGATAGACTTTCAAGAAAGAGGTAGTAAACATCACCTGAATCTGAGAGGTATGGATTACAACTGAGGAAAAGCATCTGATTTCGGTGTTAAAGACATTGCTGTCGAGTTCTGACCATAGTGATTCTTAAACTTCTTTTTCTCTCTGTAACATAGATACATAACCACTCCGATCAGCAACAATGCATTGTCAGAGCAGATTATCTAAAGCAGTATTTTCTATCAGAATCTTATAGTAGGACATGAGCGGTCTTGAAATGTTTCAAGTTATTTAGATCCACTGCCCTAGGCGGCCAAGTAACAGTTTCTTCCACCCCAGTAAGAACCATTATTCTAAAGTAATTCTCTCAAACTGTCCTCTGTGCAGTCTGAGGTTTCACAGATACAGCCTTTGGGTCTGTGAGTTCACCATGAAAGAAACTCAAATTCTGTGTTTTCCTTTTAGTTGAAAATTTAAAAAAAATAATATAAACATAAATTATATTATTGAATATCCACATATATCATCTAGCATATTACCTTTATATTTTTAATTTATAATTTATTGGTTTTCCAGTTTGTATTTAATTTATACTTTTATGGTTATATTATCATAACTGATAACAGTTATACAGCATTTAAATTGAATTTGTACATATGCATATTTAGGTAACATAAAAATGCAAATAATCTAGAAAAATATTAGAAATGTTAGAAAATGTTAGAAAAATATTCAAAGAGGTACATAACTCTAATGTAAGGAAAAGTGCTCTTAAGTTTCCTTCATAAAGTAATGTGGAAAGAAGCCACATTCCTGTCATCTAAGGATAGTCTATGGTGAGAAAACAGTGGTTGTGATGATATGAAGCACCCATTAGAAAGATGTGATGGAAAAAGGAATAAGAAAAAGAGGGCTAGTGTGGTTAGAAGGTCATGGTGCAAGAGACCAGGAAGAGCAGATCGCAGGGGAACAAGATCTGTCCTGACACTTGCCGTATGGAAACAGGCTGATACCACATGGGAACCTGCCGCTCGGCTCAGACTGTGAAGCAGCACTGTGCCAAAACCTGGGACATCATCCCCACTGTCCTTCTCAACTTTCTGCCCGAGGACTCTTGTTGGAGGGGATCCCAACCTTGTCTGGTGAGAAGTCGTTGAGGATAACTGTTTAAATAAGTCCCTAGTCTTGTGCCAAACATTCTGAATCAAAATCTTCATGAGACTAGTCTGGGAAGCTGTGTTATTAATAGATTTCAAAGGTGCTATGATCATCTGGTACTGTTTGTGGCATAGTTAATACCATATTTCTCAAAATGTGGTTCACAGACCAGCAGGATCAGCAATACTGATAAATATAAATTCTCAGACTCCACTGCAGACCACTGACTTAGAAACCCCAGAAGTGAGCCCTAGAAATCTGTATTTTAACAAGCCATCCAAATGATTTTGAAGCCTGCTAACCGTTAAGAACCACTGGATTAATGGAAAACCATTCGAAACTGGATCTCTGGAAGTGGAGGCCCAGGCCTGGGTGTTTTTTAAAAGGTTTCCTAGGTGGTGTGAATATGGAACTGTGGGTTACATGCAGAATCTATGCTTAATTTTCTGCAGATTCTTGCTCTGATCTCATTTTTCTCAGCCGAGAAATAACTGGACTGTAAGTTGGTACTAGTGATATTATGGATAGGAGTAACTTTGAGTCTGCTCTAATTTGTTTTTAAAAAAAAGTAATTATTTGAAAAATTTGATGGTTTATTTAGCAACAGATTACTTAAGGCCCACCTCACAATCCATCAAGGTGCACCACAATATTGAGCTATTTCAAGACTGAGAACAACAAATTAACATGTATAGAAACTGCTCAGGTTTCTGACTCCAGCTTACAGAGTTTTAGTGTAAGAAACCAAAAATATTTTGTCCAGAATATAGTACATACAGAGGAGTTAGGTCTTGCTGTATCACAGTGGTCCCAAAGTGAGACTGAAGTCTTCATTCATCACCCTAATTGTCAGAGTCAGTTTCCTTTAAAACTAGTCCCCTCTAGTCTTGAGACTTAGTAGAAGGGCTTAGAAAAAAAGAGTTATACCAAAGAAAGAACTGTCAATTTTTTCGATATCTAGCATAGACCTGGGATGAAGTGATAGAAGACATTTGTTTGTGGGGTTATGTATCAGCTGTTGTCAGGATTATCATATCGGAGATCCTCATTTTACATGTGAAGAAACTGAGACCAAGAGAGTTTTTTCCTTGCCCTTCCTCTCTGTGTGTGTCATTCTCTCTTAGATCTGAGTCAGTTCAGAGAAAGCGTGGGTGAATATGAGTAGGCAGGTCTCTTTTCTCTCTGTGACACATCTGGAATTCTAACTCATTATCAGCCTTGGAAAGCTGAACTCTTGACTTCTTATTAGAAGGCAAGAGGAACACTTGTCACTGAGAAAAAAGAGAAATGCTGAATTGCATGAAAAAAGAAGGAAAGAACTGGGATTACTGGGTGAATAATAGGATAGGAATAAAGGCACAGTAAAACATGAACGTGAATCCCAGGTCACTTGATAAAAGGACATTATTTTTAGGTAATACATCAAGCATTACTTCCAGTTTATGTACAGTTCTTTATAGAAGAAGTTATTATGTCTACACTGTCACACAAAATAGGTTATTATAGCATACACAGTCATAAACTTCTCAGGGAAGCCTTGAATAATGAGTGTGGAAGTTGGACTGGCTGAAAAGGGAGGAACTACAAAAATAGGGAATAGCATTTATTTATCCAGTCACCAATTCCTTTATTGTTTGTTCGCTGACTTACTCACACACTCTTTCATTCACTGAACAAAAATTTGTTGACAGCCTGCACAGTTTCTGCTGTCACAGAGCTTTTACTGAGAAATTTGAGGACTGAAGTTTGGTGTGGCCAAAGGAAGAGACTAACAGGGCAGCACTGGGAGATGAAGTTGGAGACTTAAGGAGAAACTCAGAGTTGACGTTAAAAGGATTACTCAAGCTATAATGCGGAGGAATTGACTAATGGTAGCAAATTGGGAGACATGGAGCCCACTTACGGAGCTATTTTGGTAGTCAAAATCAGAATGGAGGAAGACTAGATCATTTCTTTGGGGACAGACTGAATGGGACAGACACGGCAAATGAAAAGGTGATAAGCAGTGTAACTTGACATCCTTTTTGCCGTTTTGGTCCAGGTCTTGTATACAGAAAAATCTCCATTTTGTTTAGTTCAACAATGTTTGTTTTTGAATATAGGAATTTAATCAATTCATATTATTCTGGGTAATTGAATTTTTTTATTCCTACCATTATGTTTTATTTGCTATTTTTTTTGCCATTTTAGGATGTTTCTCTGCTACTCTTTTCTTATCACTTTCTACTTTCCTCTTGTCCCACACCTTGCTTTTGCTAAGTTGATTAAGATGTCTTTTGAATTCTTCATTTTTGGGGGGATATTTGGAAATTCTACTATGCAATCTATTTCTCTTGTAGTTACCTTCACACTTTTTAAACAAATGCATTTAAATCTTTATCTATTTATCTAATTTACCTACATAAGAATAAAATTAAACTAAATGAAGTATATAATAACATTAGCCCTCATCTTCCAAACAATCTAACAGAATATCTATGATTTGTTGGTAATAAAAAGAGAATTTGTAATACTGTAATCATAGTCTTAAGATTTTAATATATTACCTTAAAAGAGTACAAAAGATGAACTAGGCAAAATATACTAATATAATATAATAATATAAAGGATTTAATAAACAAAAAGAAAAAAATCTTAATTATACTCCCAAATTCACATGTGCACACACAAGCACACATACACACAGACTCACACACACACAGAGGGAATGAGAGAGAAAGAGAGAAATATGTACCCTCTGTAGGATACAGAGGTTTTGTTTTCACAAGATATTTGTAAGAGGAAAAGAAATTTTCATTAGAAAGAAGGTTACAAATAAAGCCTAAATTATAATTTTTAAAATGTGCATCTTACAGAATATTTGTTGAACATGATTAAATAAAATAAGAAATTAAGGATAAAAAGATACAAAAGAATTAGGAATTTGAGAGAAAAAAGCTACTATAAATAACAGATGGACTTAAAAGCCAACCAAAATTGAAGCAAATGATTCACTACTTAATAAAATAATTGTGAATATATCAAAGCATATGACCACAATGCTGGCTGTAGTTAAGACCTATGGTCTCATATGGTTTATTATTAAATATACATTGAACAAATAGAAAAAGATAAAAGGCAACCAAAAACAAGGCATATAAATGTACATAAAGTTTTAGAGAACTGCTGTACAATGTTGTGCCTACAGTTAGCAATACTGTATTTTTCACTTAAAAATTTATAAAAAGGGTTGATCTCGTGTTCGTATTCTTGCTTCAATAAAGGAAAAGACAAAAGATTAAACAGTAACATAGAAAAAAAAAGCAGAACTGATGAATAAAACCAAAAGTTTTCACCTCAAGCTATATAATCCCTAACAGCAATGAAAAAGAGAGACCAAATTTATATTGTAAGTGAAAAATAGATATAACTATGTAAGTATGATATCCCCAGAATTATATGAAAATATTTATAAGCACGTGTTAATAAATTAGAACAATAACTGTGGACGAAATTTAAAATGTGGTCAAAGATATACCACCAGGTAAGGCTGTAGGCCCAAATTCTTGTGTGTGTACATTATATTTAACCTCCAAGAAGCCACAGTATCCTATGTTTTTTCAACTATTTCTGAGCATAGAAAAAGATGGAGAGAGTCCCAACTCATTTTAGAAAGTGTAAGATATCTCTGGTAATAAATACCACATGTGTAGTTCTGTTTTAGGTTGTCAGTAAAACGAAAAAAAACTCTTTATTTTTCTCTGTGAAAACTAGAGATTGGGGATGAAAAACTATTTCTTGTGAGAAGTGGGGAGAATTTCTCCAGAAAGGCACTTGGGAGAATGGTCTTTGTCCATAGGAGGAGTGAGAGAGGTCATAAAAGTTGGAACATCCATGTCTGGACACCCTGGTTTCAGTGGCCTTAGGCTCCAAATGCTTTCTTCTGTGGGTATATGTGTTTCTAGAAAGCAACTAACTAGATGCAATTATAATGCCCCCTGCTCCTATTTATCCATAATCACCCTTTTGAAATTTCTCTGACCATTTATGAAACAGTTTCTTATTTCCTCATTCTCGTCCCAGTGTATATGGACTGAGGACAATTTGCCAGGCCAGCAGTTACATTGCAGGGGAATGATTATTGTCCCCAGATATTTTAGGATCCTCTCATGGAGATGGGACTGTAGGGGCAAAACTCTCTGGATGGTGCTGCAGTGAGGGTAGATAAAATTCTTGATGAGTTAACTATTAATTTGAAATTGATTTCCTGTAATTTATAGCATAAATCCTTCTTTTTCTTCCTTTCTTTACCAAAGAGATGGCCAGCTGACTTCTTTTGGGACAAAATAGCTTGAAGAAAAATAGGAGCTGTTAAGCTAAAACCTGCTATGCCAAGTTGTAAACTACAGCAAATTTTCATGGTTGAGTGAATAAATCCTGAAAGACCAGGCTTATAATGGAAGTGCTGACAAAACCAGCTCTAGCTGCACAAACACAGGACTATTACCAGGCCCTTAGGGTGGACTAGTTGATATCATTTGCACTTTAAGCAGTTTAGGTGTTAAATTGCACGCAATTGCACAGTGTGATAAAACACCCTTCAAAGATACGAAATAATCCTTCTTTTTTTGCCACACTATTTTCTTACAGGAAATCTTAACTCATAAATGGTAGTATTGGGTAATTTGTTTCTAGTAAAATGCAGCATAATCCATTTAGTTACAATGCTTATCCAGTTCCAGTGGCAAAATGTAACAGGTGTAGGGTGTATACAACAGACAGTGAGCCTAATTTCATAGGTCTGAGTTTAGATTCAGATTTTCCTTCTTATTATTCCTTTACTGGTTTTTAATGGCAATTTAAAAACCATGTGACCAAACCAAAACAGGAAAATGGCCAGAAGTGGATTTTTTTTATGTGAAAATTTTTTACATAACTGCTCTCCTATCCCCCGTTTTTCTAAGATTGAGAACACAATGAAGAGAATCTGTTCCATTTTGGGATATATATGGTTTGCTTGCTCACATTTGTTCACTAGTGTCATTTTGGTTTAATTCAGTGAGCAACAGCTGTCATAGGATGATTAACCTGCAGCTGGGCTGATAATACAGAAATAAAGTAAAAATGACTTTAGGTTTTTGGCAAAGGATTCTCGAGAGTGATGGCTTTAGAGGAGGATTTTTCTCTATCACTTTATGGAGATTGTCAGCCTTGAGGTGGTCAAATAGAGACACATTATTGCAGGCTCTATCTCTTACTGGAAATGTTGATTAGGAGAGTTTAAAAATATATTTTAGAACACTTTCTGAAATAAAATCTTGGTATTGTTTGATGATCCTTGTTAGAAAAGATTGAGTAATAATCTTCTGGAGAATTGAGCAAAGGAAAATTGTAAGAATCAATGAAAATAGTTGACCAGAAGATGGAAATGTACTGTATTTTTCATAGGTGAGTTTACTTGTTAATCACTTGTATTAACCTTTTTTTGTGTGTGGGGGTGGGAGATTTAAAAACTGTGTTCTTATTTTAACATATCAACACAGTAAAGTCAGGACAATGCCTAAAGTCTAGCAAGGGCTGTTTGCACCACTCTAGAACTTTACACAAAGCTCTTTCTGATGAAACAAAGCTGAAAGTTGTAAGTGAATATAGCCATCCAGCCTGCCATCCAACCATCCATCCAGCCATCCGTCATTTCATCCACCCATGAAATGTTTATTTTCTATTTCTCTATGCCAGACCTAGGTAGGTAGATATTAGGTACTAAGGATACAGCAAGGAAAAGTATTAATTTGTATCCTGAAGGAATTTATAGAATAGTGAGTGAGACATTCGATAACAGTAAATGCATCGATAGCAAAACTGAAAAAACAAAATCGTAAAAAAGTAGGCCATGTAGCAGGCAAATGCTGATTTTTTATGAATGAGTTCAAAGTGAAGAAGATGTGTTTACATGTATCACTTTCTAGGTGACTATGTGACCTGCGGGAACTCAGAAATAACAACTCTCTCAACTCAGTGGGCTATCTTAAGGAACCACAGGACATCACAACAATTGCTAGTGCTGATTGAACCACAAATGTATAGACCTGGAAAAAATGTTGCAACAAAAATTTTCAAAATTTTAAGAGGCGTTTATGTATCACTGAAGCTATTTCAGTGAACTTCAGCTAAGAAACGTGGCTGGAGAATGTGGTGAATTTTTAAATAATATTTGCCACTTAGTTGATCTATGCAGTGAAACAGCCTCAGACAGTTAGCCTAGTCCAAATATAGGTGCTTATACATTTGGACTTTTTTCACTTAAGCATAATTAGGTTGGCTGATTGCTGAGCATGGGGGTCTGTACCTATTATCCTAGATGAGGCTACGTGTATTCTTCAGCTCAATAGTTTGGATCTTCACAAAATTTTGAATATCCTTCCATAACCACTCTTAACTACATGTTTGTGTCCTTTCAGTTTCATTGTTTATTTACACACACACATGCATACACACACACATACATGCACAGGGTTTTTTTTTCCAACATAAACAGAACCATTATTCTATAATTTGTTTCCAACCATAAATTTTCAAAAGAATATCCAAGTCATCAATCCATTTTGATAGATACCTAATAAAAATGCAGCAGACTGCAAGTGATTGTCTATAGCTCCTGATAGCAGTGCTTGAAAGGAGACCTCAAGAAAGTCATGATCTCAATGCACGGATGGGTTTGCCCAAAAGAGAGAGTACCCAGAGGGTGGATAGAAGGGAATTCTTAAGTTTTCTTTTCAGTTGAGACCTTTCCCATATGTTTAAATGTTAAACATAGTTATGGTTATTATTAGGTTTTCATAGCTTTGACGTGATTAACAAGGTTAGCAACCTTTAAAATAGAAAGGAAATTTCACAAGATGTGTTTAGTCATGTTTCTCCTTACATTTTGCCTGGTATCAAGTGGGCTCTTTCAATTTGAATGACTGAGTCTTTAGAGAAATTCTTTTTTTGTTTGGTTCTTCCTTCTGTTCTGTTTCATTTTTCTGAAAATATATATATATCCACACATATGCATATATATACATATATAATCTGTATATATATATAATATATATTATCTTCCAGTGCTGTCTTCTCCTCCGTCATTATCTTTGTCAGTTCACTCTGCTGTAAGAATATATATAGTTGATATTGATACTATCTCCACAGCATTTTAAAATTTAATATGGTTTTCCTTCAGTTTTAGGACTTCTTTATTTCTGAAATGAAGATAATAACATCTCCCTTATAGTAGTATGTGAATTAAATTAGAATGCAAAATTAGTGCTTAGTGAGTTTGAGATATTATTGAATGGTGGTAAGAAAATGTGTTCTCTAAATGTACTCTTCTGGAAATTACCAAGGCTTATTTTGTTTCTTAGTAGATGATTAAATTTCTGTGTGTCTTTAGAAAAAATATGTTTCTCAGTTAGGTACAAAGCTGTCTGTATATGTTTACTAAGCACATTTGTCAATCACTCATTCAGTTCCGGTCATATCAAATTTTAAGCTATGTCGCTCCACAATCAGAGTTTCAACAAATTGTTCTTCTATTGTTGATATTTTTTACCTTCCATATTTCACTGATGCATTTATTGGTGCATAAGAGCTCCTGGCTAGTATCTCTGACGTTTTTAACCTTACAAAATAGCCACCCCTACTTTTTTTTTATTTAATGATTTTAAGTTGGATTCTACTTATCTTTCATGGCCATTTGTGCTGAAAATCTTATGCTTTCCACCCAGATCCATTCTCCATCCTTTTCTGTTCTGCTCTGCCTCTGGATGCCGATTTGTATGGACCACTCATGTCAAGAGGTGCCCTTGCCCCGGCTTCTGGATGGGTTAGGCTAACAGGGACCACTGGCAGGACATCTCAGAGAGGGAGGAGAATGACATTGGCATAGCTCTTCCACAGTCTTCTTCCTTGTGGAGCTGTCATGTGACTCTAGGTTTTGACCAAATGTCACAGCTCCTGTCAGATGGCCCTCTCCTGATAACCTTTGGCTTCTGGGAAGAGTTCCCTCCCTTTACCCATGGAGATTTAGGGGTGGTAAGAATTTCCTGCTATAAATAGTGCTGCTGGCTTTCCTAAACCCTGTCCATCCTTTCTTTTTATTAAACTCTTTTCAAATTATCCAAGCTGACTGTGCTGTGTATTTTCTGCCAGGACATTTACTGATAAATTATTTTCGAGCTTGCTTATGTTCATTTTTTATATATTTTCACTTTTCTCTTTTTTCAATCCTTCTGTGTCGTTTTATTTAAAGTATGTTCCTAATAAACAGCATTTATAGATTTTCCTTTTTGTTTATTCAAATTGAATGTTTGGTCTTTTAAAAGTGGTTTTTTAATCCATTCATATTTACTGTGACCTCTGATACATCTTATTTCTAACATCATTTTTTTTTGCTTTTTTCACTTCCTGTTATTTATATCCATTTAATTTTTTACTTATATGAAATGATCATGTAAACTTTGCTCCTTTAAAAAATATCTCTAGTGGTTTGGAAATTTTACATCTTATTTCTTTTTTTTTCCCCTATTTTTATAAAATATTTGACTTCATGTTTCATTATTACCATAAAGAGTATTGATAACCTAATCCTCAGACAAGTTTTGACTTCGGCATTCTTTTGTTCTCTACTACCCCAGACTCCAAATTTTTCTAAAAATCAGAAATTTCACTTCCAAGTTGCCACAAAAGTTTATTTTACAGTGAGCAGCAAAGGTGAGAAGAATATATAGGATAATTACAGTTTTTTGGAGGTGCTGGGAAATATGTCCATTCCTCTTTATTAAAACCAAATGTAATTAATGTTGGACTTATTTAATGATGTTTATTACTGGACTATTTTCCTGGAAAACAAATTTGCTGTTGCCAGTTTGAAATTCTGGGGTCCTAGTTCCACTATTTTTCTTAATGAAAGTTAGTATTTGTCCAGTAATTTTTGACAGTAGCCACTTTCTTACTGATGCAATAGTTGTATTACAATATAGACTCTTTTCAAAATAATTGATGTGGTTTGAGAAATATTTTATTCCTTAATTCACCATATATTATTGAATGCCTCCTGTGTAGCAAGCTTTGTCATACATCAATGAATAAATTAGACAACATCCTTGCCTTGGGGCACCTTATATTCATGGGGTGGAAGGCAAAAAAGAATAGTATACATGATGAGTATAAAACCATTCTTGGCTTCTCCCTCTCTTTGAACTATTTGTTTCAGGTCAGGAATGAATCTTCTTACTTTTCTTATATCTCATTTTATTTAATGTCTTCTGAGGTCTTCCATTTGGCTGACCCTTTATTTCTTTTTTATAAATTCTTATTCTCTTACCTTCTGAGAATACAATAGCTTGATTAATTTTTCTTTTCTATTCTTTTTTCTTCTTTTCCTTTATGAGTTTCTCAACCTTTTCCTACCCTTGCACTGAGATTACTTTTTAAAGGCTAAGATCTTGCCTCTCTTCTTTCTCCACAGTCTAGGAGATTTTATTTATTCTCATATTTGAATGATCATTTCTACAAAGGTTTTCTAATCTTGTGTTGCCAAATCACTACTAGGTATTTCTTAGCTGATAATTTTCTCCTCCAAATTACCATTTTTTTCTATTCCCGTTTTGTTAATACCATTGTTATTCTTTCCTTCAGTAAGGCTCAATATAATAAGAATGCAATGATAATAAAAATGATGGTCATACTAAATAATACTTATTGGGATATTCTAAATATCAAGGACCATTCTTAGAACTTTAATAACTCATTTACTCCTCGCAAAAACCCTATTGATGTATGCAAACTTAATTTCAGTGTTTTACAGTTGTAGAAACTGAAGGATAGAGAGGTGAGAATTTTTCTTAATGGTCTCCCAGAATCTATAGCCTCAACTACCTTATCCAAGCCAATTGCCAAACAGGCAGTAAATCAGTTTTTCTAAAACTTCTTTTTTATCATGTAAAACTCTTCCTTAAACTCTTAAATGTTTGTACATTGTGCATTTACCCACAATAATAATATCAGTCATTTATTCCTCAATAAATCCTCATTTACTATATATGCTAAGAACTGAACTAAACACATAGGGCAAAGTTTTAAATTTGCATATACTAGTAAGCACATTTTACTTTTTTTGTTTTAAGAAAACATTTTATTTTAGAACAGTTTTAGAAACGTTTCAAAGATATTACAGAGAGTTCCCATGTAATCCTCCATTGTTAACACCTTCATTACTATTGTAGATTTGTCACAGCTAATGAACCAACTTTGATACATTATTATTAACTAAATTTCATATTTAATTATTGTTATTCTTTTTATTAACTGAATTCCATGAGATTTCATTAGTTTTTCTCTACAGTCTCTTTTCTGTTTCAAAAGTTCCATTTGGAAAATATACTTTGCTCTGTGCCCAGTAACCTATACAAATTTACTTTAGGAAACCCAGGGGTTTTTTTTTGTTTGTTTTGTTTTTGTTTTTTTTTAATTCTTATGTTTTTCTTTTTTTTCTTTTTTTTAACATTTTTTATTGATTTATAATCATTTTACAATGTTGTGAAACCCAGGTTTTAAATCAGATTTCCCCCTAATATTTCTGTAACCCCAAAGGAGTTTAAATGCTGTGCTTGTATCTTATTGTCACATCTGCCTTCACTGAACCACCTGATCATGAATCCTCTAGCTGCCCCATTGTCATCTGGAAGCATAAGCCACAACTTCCACAATGTTCTCCTAGATTCTGATTTACCTCCCACTGTAGAAGTTAGCTCGTCTGCCCCTACCTTGAAATAAAGAATCCTAAAATCTTCCTTGTGAATGTCTTGTTGCTACTGGTGGCTGTGAAGAGTAAAACAACTGTCGTATTACTGGACTAACGCTTAAACAGTCTTCAGATCTTCCATATACCTCTGAGATCTTCCTCATTTTACTTACCCATTTCCCAGATAACCAAATCTTGTTTATTTTTCCTTTGCAACACCTTTGGAATTATCCATCCTTCTCTTTTCACTCTGTTGTAATAATAGACCAAAGTTCTCTCTTTTTAAGCTTGGTATGGTCCTACTATCTGAACAACTTACTGTGAGTCTGTGTATATCTGAATAGTGTTTTGTGTTCTGATCAGATAGAACCTTCACATTTAACAGTGCTCATGCTCACTATTGAATAGTGTTGTAATTTAGGCATAAATTGTAAGTAGTAGATGTCAATGACTGGAGTTGGTGTTACCTTTTTTTTAAAGCAGCTTTCAAGAAGTAGTCCATTGATTTAATGAGGACCCCTCCCATGTTTCCAAGATTTAGCATGGTATTTTCTTCATTTATAGGGTAACTGTACACACATAATATTTATTATCATCGGGTAAATTGGATATACTAGTGAAGTGATGTAGCTTCAACTATGAGCATAAGTGCCAGTGTTACACTTGTGGCTTTGAAGGAATTTGATAGAAAAGATTAGAACAAATTCACAGTGCTAGAGTAAGAGCCGCTAGGAAAAGGTATGCCATAAAGAGATGTAAATTATCTTTCTAGTTAGGTATTATACTTCCGGATTGCTTTAGTGTATATGAAGTGAGCTTGGAGTAAAATTCTTTGAACATAGTAGTGTTTTTTCTTTGCAGCAGTGTGGCTTTAGTATCACCCTGAGTAGACCCATGTAGATCTAGATGGAAAAGAATTCCTTTGAAATATACATTTATTATGAGTGGGCATGCTAGGTGAAAGAGTAGTCATGTCAGTCATCTCTTTGCCCTCCCAGCCTTTAACAAACAAGCTTATTTCCAGTTTAACCAAAATGAAAGGAGTCAGCTTTGTTGTGTTTGTGTGGTTTCAGTGGTCAAATTGTAGACCTGTCCTAGAGTGTATCTGAGTGCAAGGTTCTGTCCCACAAACACCTCCTGTAGTTGTAGTATTTTTTAGAGGGAGATGACTTGAGATCTGGTTACATGTCCCTAGTTATTTTAAAACACAATCGTTTGGTGGGGAAGAGAGGACAAAAACATCTTCTCTGGCCAACTTTGTGTCCATTTCTTTCTTTATTTCCCCTCTCAGGGGGAAGCGTTGCTATGGTTCCTGCCAGATTGTAGGATTTTGACTGAGACACATTTGCTAGTGAGTGTGGTCACTGAGGGTTAAGAAGCATGCACCCTTTCCTTCCTTTCCCTTCTTATTTCTCTTCTTCCTTTCTTTTCCCCCTGTTCTGCTTCCCACTCACCCCAACTTTGTGCATTCACTAGGCTGGTTTAGGGTTTTCCTTGGTGCCAGGTTGTCTGTCTGTCTTTCTTCTTACCTTAGTTAACTAATCACTGCTTTGAGTTCTTATAACATTGGGCAGAACAATCCTTCCAAGATTTAGAAGGAGAATGGATGGAGCTGGTTGGAAGGTGAAGGACTCTCCTTATATGTATTCCGACCCAAATTTTCCTGGGTTCTGTGCGTTGGAGAACTAGGTGCTGGTCCAACTATGATAAAAGTGTCCCTTGACTCCTATTTTGAAATTGTTTTTTGCCTCTAGCTCCACAGGTAGCACACTGTAAGGACAAGTAATGGGTAGTTCCAGGTTCTAACATTCCTGAACATAATCTCATCAAATTCCTGCAAAATTCCGCCTCAGTTCTGAACAATAGTGTGGTTCAACTCGTTTCCAAGGCTCTCCAAGGGAGAATGGGGGTGGGCCAGTCTGAAGGTGTTGAGAGAAGCGTTTCACAGTGTTCTGATTCCATGCTATCCTTCCAACTTATGCTCAGTGTCTTTGCCTTGTGGGGAAAGCCCAGGTGGAGACTCTGAGAACAGACTTGTCATGGCACCTCCCTCCCTTATTTTGTTACCCTGAGAAATGCCATTCCTCCCACCAAGGAGAAGTGTGATAGCTTGCATATGCCATCTGCTTACAAACCCCCGTGAGCTGAAATTCTCCCCCAAAAGGTTTATGTAAGCCCCCTGTGAACTCAAACCACTATGTTTTGCTCAGCTCAAATAAACATCGAAAAAGTATCTAAGCATTTGAACTTATAATAACATATTTATCCCAACACATGAGGCTACTCATCATTGGTGTATGTGTAATATGTAATTGCAGCGTGCAGAAAACAAACAGCTCTCGATCAGAGAAGTCTCTGGATCCCACGGGGCACTAATCATCTACCAAAAATAGAGATAGTTGGGGAAAATAACTTATAATTGCATTGGCAATCCACTATTAAAGCATAATTTCATGTTGTTTTCATTTCTAGCAAATAAATAATAAAAAACTGATTTGCAGAAATTGCTTATTGCACTTACTAGCAGCCTCCAACAAGAAATCTGGAAATTGAGTATATATACATATTTTCTTAAGTGTGCATTTAAAAAAATCTAGGAAAAAACATGCACACACATATATATGAACCTGTACTCTTTTAATTTATAAATAAAATTTAGTTTATATTCATAAATTCTGAATTATACTCTATAAAATATAAATTTATACTCAAGTTATGAATAAAAGTTATGAATATATATTTCTCTTTAACGGTTTTAAAATATTTATAAAGACCTAGTTTTGCTATATGTTCTCAAAACAGAGCAATTGCATTTTAACTATATTGGCATATATGAAGCATGAAGTTGCAGGTCAGCCAACAAGCAGAGCCTGAAATTACATAACAGTAATTGAACCAGGAGTTATTTAAACCAGAATTTATGTTAATGAAAATCTTATAGGCTTAATCAAGGAAGAATAAAAATGATATTATAAGGCAGAGAAAATAAAAGAAGCTGAAGATAATGGGTGGCCAGTGCCCATCAGTGAATGTTTTGTCCATATTTCCCCTTGTTGCTGTTTCACTGAAATTTGTTCATGAAATGGGTCAGGACTGTAACATGGTAATGAATACCTCTCATCTCTAAAACATTATTCACATAGATCTCATTTAGAGCTTTCTACCTAATGGCTTATTGTAAATATGAACAAAAAACTTGAAGTAAGCCGTTTTTTTACCACGACAGAATGAAAGACATCATGCAAAATTAAAACAGTAGCTATAATAATAGATAATTAGGAATAAACCCTTATTTCCCAACTTAGGTAGGAGGCGAGAGTGTCCTCCAAGGGCTTTCATGGAGGTAGGACATTTGGTCTAGACATGGCCAGCAGTGTCTCCCCAGTCCAGTATGTCACCCCAGGTATTTATCATGCCTTTTGGTGCTAGAACATACTCAGTAGAGTCCTTACTTTTAAAAGCATATCTGGCAGAGGGTATAGCTCAGTGGTAGAGTGCCTTCTTAGCATGCATGAGGTCCTGGGTTCAATCTCCAGTACCTCCACTAAGAAACAAATAAACCTAATTACCTTCACCTCAAATTAAATCTATCTATCTATCTATCTATCTATCTATCTATCTATCTATCTATCTAATCAGGCAGACTTTCTAGTTGCTGAGAAAACACATTTTGCTGAAGCATCCACCATAGCAGAAGGTTAAATACAGTTGACCCATAGTTCAAGGGAGAGATTCAAAGACCTCAAGAGTTTTCTATCAGAAAAAAAGCGACATTTTGGGCATAAGCTGCACAGTATATTGGTTTGATTCAGTAGTCTATAAAAAAAATTCCCAGGAGTGTTGCCTTTTGAATTTATAGTTTGCTTGTCAATTGGCAGGGGAAGTGACTACTAAACAGTAAGCTTTATTGATGAGCTGCGCCAAACTTCCAATGGCTGGTAACTTTGGAGGGTGGGTTATTAAAATGAACATTGTTTTATGGGTGATGATAAATCAGTTAGTCTGTAGTTAAAGATGGAAAATATGGAGGAAACCCCACAGAAGTCCAAGTAGGGATAGAGAAAAATCTAAGACAGCTAGTTGTGTGGGTTTTACATAACATATAACCTTTTTAAATAAAGTGATCTGCATTGGCTCGTGTAGACTGTGGGAAGGCTTGGCGAGGAACACTTTTGGGTATATTCAAGTCTGTATAAATGACTCCCAATGTGTCATCTGAAAGCTGTTAGGATTGAAAAAGGCACTGGAACCAATTCTTTCTTTTGTCTCCAGGAGGATTTGAACAGCCCACTCTCCTGGACTCAGAGAGAAGTTTTTTCACACTTCTTCCAAAGACACTGGTGCCGGAAGCATGCTTTGGGCCATATGTAAGAAGCAGCTAGTGCAAAGATAGCCCTGCCCGAGTATTCCCAGCGGCCTTTAAAGGGCAGAGGTAAATTGATGCAACACCCTCATACTTGCTCACGCTTTGTAGCCTTTCTGCCATATATTATGCCCCATTTGGGGATTATGCTCATAGTGGTTAAGGAAATCTTACAAAGCAAAGTCTTATTATTACATAGGGAATTTTGCCTCTGAATCTGAGTTTCTCAGTATCTTAAATGGGGATAACATTACTCTCAGGCTCAAATGAAATAATAAAAACATCTCAAACCTTGTAAAATGCTAAAATAAGATAATATGGGCTGGTGTAAAAGCTCAGTTTCAAGAAGAGATTAAAAGGACTTTGCATTGTGAAATGAGTCCTAGCCCTAGCCAGTAAAGTCTGCATATTCTAGTTCTATAGGGTCACCAGTGATCCCCGTGGTGTCAGAATCATCTCAGTCCAAGACCCTGGACTGGTTTTGTGGTCTTTTGAGGAATTCCACCTTTTACTTAGTGAGCCAGCTTGGGAGCTGTATTCCAGGGCCACCAAATTTTAAACAAATCAAAATGATTTGGTAGGACTCTGTGAGCCCCACACAAGCAGCCCAGTTTGGATCTGCACTGCTCGAAGAACAGGGTTGGCGACAGGGAGCCAGGGCTCTTGGGGAGAACAGATTCCTAACCATTAAATTCTCTGATGAACATGACCATTAACCTGGCACTGTTTCAGAAAATAAGGAAAACAAGCAAAGTCAACCCAGAGATTGGCACTCAGGTGTCTGTGCTCCTAGAAGCTCACCCCACAGAGAAGGTGAACAGCTCTCTTCCCACCTGCGGAAAACTCGGGGAGGTCTTGAAGGCTGGCAGAGACCTTCACAACAGTCAGCCTGGACGTTAAAAGAAAAGTCTGAGTGGATGGGTATTTCACCAAATTTATGCTAAAGGTCCCACGTCAGATGCTACTCACAGAAAATCTGTGTCTTTCTAGCTGCTTTTTTGAAGTGTCTGACTTTTTTGTTTCTTTAACTATTATTTCTCTTCTGTTAAATATGCTATAATGAGATTCAGGGAAAAATAAAACTAAAAGCAAGCACACTTTTAAGGTTTTTAATACATATGAACTTACTTTTCAGAAAGGTTATATTCCTGTCAGTTCCGTTTAAGATTCATTTCCTTGCACTTTTACTGACATTGAACATTAGACTTTAAGAATCGCCAGGTTCGTAGATGAAAACACTACCCATATATCTTTATTGTTAATTTATATTTATTCATTTGTGAACTCAGCCTTTATATAATCTGAACTGATTTTAAGACTTCCAGGGGAAAATCCATAACTCTCAGTTTCACTGACATCCCATTGCCCGTAAATTATTTTTTAATCCAAACTTTTAAATTTAAATCTCACTTATTATCAACAACAATGTGTAGTGTTTATTGACTGTTAACTATGTGTCATACACTCTGGTAAGGGCTTTCAGACGTGACACGTAAGTATAGCTATTTGTCCTTCAACCATTTGCCCATTTCTCAACCTCCCTTGACAGTAAAACTTAACAGAAGTCCACACTTAGTGCCCTTCCTCCAAATTGTGCCTCAGTCTAGTTCAATGCAGATTCTGTTTCCATTTCAGAGTCTTAGAGACACCCAATCTCCTCATCACCTAATTGGAAGATCATTTTATATTTCTCATCGTTCTCCACACCTCAGCAGGCATTCACCAAGTTGAACAGCTGTTAAAAAAAGAATTTAAATGGGTGATTCACTTTTTCTCTTGGCTTCTGTGACACCACAATCTGGTTTATCTTCTTCAGGTGGCTTTTCCACTCTATTCCTGTGGGCTTCTCCTTGTTCTGACGTCCAGTCAAGGTGGGATGCCCCAGAGATCCGTTCCT
This sequence comes from Vicugna pacos, assembly GCF_048564905.1. NCBI lineage: Eukaryota > Metazoa > Chordata > Mammalia > Artiodactyla > Camelidae > Vicugna > Vicugna pacos. The sequence continues at coordinate 37,734,351 of NC_132992.1, read as the reverse complement.
GGATCCTTTTCTTGCCTTGGACATTTTCTTTCTAGAGTATCCCCTCAGAGAATGTTAGCCCCATAAAGGCAAGGATTTTTACCTGAATTTTTTTCAACATTGTACTCCTAACATTTAGAACAGTACCTCGTTCAGCTTTGGTGCTCAGTGACTATTTGTTAGATAAGTAAATAAATGAAGGACTCTAGGCTCAAAGTGTGAGTATCATCTATATGTTGATGATTTTCAAACAATAACCTCCTGCTGGACTTCCTCAGCTTGGGACCTCCAATCTGCGATTCTGATCGCCTCCCGTGTCTCCACAGGGATGGTTAACAGGTACCTCCAACTTGTCATGTCCAAAGCACAACTTGTAGTAACTCTGACCTTTCTGTCTTCAGTCTTCTTTGTCTCATGACATAGTTACTTAAGTGAAAAAACCTACTGTTCATTCTTGATTCCCTAGTCCCACTTTTAATCCCTCCAAAGGTCCTTTAGAACTATTTTCAGTATATCCTGAATTTGTCCATCCTGTACTGTCTTTGCTGCTTCCCTCGTCTCTCACCTGAACTGCGAACACAGATTCCTCACTCCGCATCCTCACACTTACCTCTCCACGCTAATCCATGTAGAACCCCGACGGAGTGTTTAGAAAATGTCATTTCATTTTTTCCTGCTTAGTACTTTCTAATGACTTTTATTGCCCTGATGACACAATCTTTTTTTTAACATTTTTTATTGAGTTATAGTCATTTTACAATGTTGTATCAAATTCCAGTGTAGAGCACAATTTTTCAGTTATACATGAACATATATATATTCATTGTCACATTTTTTTCGCTGTGAGCTACTGTAAGATCTTGTATGTATTTCCCTGTGCTATACAGTATAATCTTGTTTATCTGTTCTACATTTTGAAATCTAAACTCCTTACTAAGACATATGAGATTCGAATCATCCTTAGTGTCAACTCAGGATGTGAAATGGATCATAGAGTATGTCAATGCCTGCAAGATTTGGAAGTTGACTCTGTTTTTAGGTGGAAGAGAGCACCCCCCTCCACACTAGCCAAAGACTGGCTGATGAGAGTTCTCAGTTCCAGGTTTTATTTCCTAAAAGCTTTGTGGGGAGGAGGATATAGAGGATATTGCACAGCTATTATGACAGGTACTCAAGGAATACTTACTGTAAATGAATACTACAATACTGTGAGTAATACTTACAGTGAAAGTTTAAAGTAAATATTGTATTTATACTTAAAGTAAATAAATAGGAAAACTGCAACATCAGAAATGACCACAGGCTGTTGCTGTTTACCCACAATTTGGGGAATATGTAACATTTCTTACTGTACAGAATTTTTTTAATAGGCTGTCCTTTCATTGGTGTGCATTGACTAATTGATCACACATATTATATATTTTATATACTTATGTGATGATGAATATTGAATGTATGTATAAAAACATTATCTCAGCACCTTGGTTCTATTTGTTTACTCATGGAGATGAAAACTCTCTATTTTAATGTGCAAGTGCACTAGAGGAAAATAGTGTAGAATACATGATTTTTACTTTTTTCCTTGTTGATAGACTATTTAAAAACATCTAATATAGTCTTTTAAGCTTTCACAATTTGACGTGTAGGCATTTTATATACTCAACTATTTTTTTAAAACAACGTAAGCATATTGTTTTCACAGGTGTATTTGTTCACAATCATACATATCTCTATGGCATATTCTTTAGAAATCTCAAATCCTGGCATTTTGAGTTGTATTTCTTACTGTCATTAGCCTTGTTATTCAATGATAGACCCTTATTCACATTTAAATTGTCAATCTCTTCAAACATGTCTAGCTTATTGTCTCCAGCCTTTCTTTTACAATTTTAACATATTTGTGGGAAAGAACTAAAGATTTAAATAATTTAATCAATCCACTAATCAAGCCTGTCCACTTCACATTTTATAAGGCTAAATTAGCTATTTTAGAACTCAGTATCATCTGTTTTTTAATCTCTCATATTAGTATGAAATACAAACTTCCTTTTGTGTTTGATATTTTTCATCCAATGGCATCCAGCTATCAAAAAGATTTTAAAAGAAAACTGTCTATCTGTTGTTAATTTCAATAACTTCCAAAATCAATCTGTAAAATTCCCTTGCTATCTGATATTCCTCTAGACCTTTAAAATCTTTACAAAATGCACACTGGGAGAGCCTGTCATTAATTCCACACCAGCTCACCAGGTAGCATCCTCCACAATCACTAAGAGAAATCACAACTTTACTATTATTTTTTTAAATATGGGAAGATCTACTGCCCATGTGTAACATACATCCTAAATTTCAAATGCAGATTTGACTGTTGGGACAGTGACTTAAGCTCTATTAGATAATATCTGACTGAAGTTTCTGTAGAAATATCATAAGGTGGAACATTGTGAAGGTCAAGGCTTAAACTCCCTGGAATGAAATAAAATAGTAAAAGAAAAATCTATCATGGATATGAGTTTTTAAATTGTTATGAAGTTATTTCCCTTTCTGATCATTTTCATGTTTAATGAACAGATATAACGAATGATAGTGACATTGATTAAATAGAAAACCTCATAATGTTTAATTGTGTGAGAATTAATATGTTGTATAGTTTATTAGGTTTAAGAATTTCTTAATTACGGTAGTAAATTGGCTTTCCCCCAGAGTTAAAAATTTTAGATTATGAATGTATGTATAGGTTTTGAATATATATATATATTTTTTTACCTTTTGACTGCCTTCATCCATTTCCTCCTCCTCCCATCCCCTGCACCTCTGGTAACCACAAATCTGCTCTCTTTTTCTGTGAGTTTGTTTTTGAAGTTTAATTGACCTACAACACTCTGTTAGTTCCTGTTACACAATAGAGCGATTCAATATTTCTGCACATTTCAAAATGATCATCATGGTAAGTTTAGTTAGGATATGTCACCACACAAAGATACTACCTAGTTATTGACTGTCTTCCCCACAATGTGCATTTAATACCTGATTCATTTATTTTGCATCTGGAAATTTGTACCTCTTAATCTCCCTCATCTTTTTCTTCCCTATGCCATCCCCCTTCTGGTAACCACCTGTTTGTTCTCTGTATCTATAACTCTGTTCTGTTTTGTTATGTTTCCCTATTTGTTTGTTTTTTTAGATTCCACATATAAATGAAATCATACAATATTTGTCTTTTTCTGTCTGACTTATTTTACTTAGCATAATACCCTCTCAATCCATCTGTGTTATCGCAAATGGCAAGATATTATTCTTTTTATGGCTGAGTAATATTCCACTATGTGTATGTATATATGTATACATACATACACTTATACATATATACACCACTTCTTTATCTATTCAACCATTGGTGAGGCACTTAGGTTGCTTCCATATCTTGGCATATCTTGAATATTTTTAAAAAACACATTAGTATAGAGATCATAAAATGATAACTTGTGTTTCCACTACCAAGATTTATATTGACTTCTTCTATCCTTAGGATGAGTAAGTATGGGAGAAAGTAAATTTACAAATTCTTTTTTCATGATAACAGACAATTATTTTTACTTTACAAAGACTATATTAAAAAATCTAAAACACAAAATGACTAATATTTAGTTAATCAGAAAAGGGTGGGTGATTAAGTACAGAGTTTGTAAAGACAAATCAAAGGAATATTTTGGAGAAGGAATTTTGCAAATAAATATTTGCTTATTTGTTCTCTATTTAAAATTTTTTGATTTAGGTTTACTTTAAACTTGAAAATATGAAGATCCGAATACAGACATGAAGACAGAGAGTTAGATGCTGGAATTTTAAGTTATGACTGGTCTTGACACAGAGTACAGCTTTATTGATTACAGCTTCTAAAACATCTACTAAGACGTTTATGGGCATTTTCAGAACATGTAATAGGCAGTTGAGTGAATGAGTGCCAATTATGTGTGCAGTGACTCCTTATTAGCAGTGTCATTTCATAAATGTGTATTTCATTTTATTTTACAAAAGAGAGACGAATATGTTATTCAACCCTAGAATCCGAAGGCTCAGTGATTTGTTATTAAGACAGTTGATTACCCCAGAATCTAAATTTCTGTTCAAATTATAAAAATAAAAGTTTTCTAAAAAGTGTTCTAGGGTAAATCTTACAGGAGAGAAAAAAAACTCATGTAAAAGTTATTTTTTTCTACACTAGTTATGAAACAATATTTTCCAAAGTTGTATAATGAGTGAAATAAGAATAATTTTTCTCACAAAATTATTAGACAAGATTTTTTCAGTACTGGTGATGTCTCATAACTTAAGTGTTTTCCGAAAAGTTATAAAATCCATGTTGATGTATCACAACAGCTCGTTGATCTATAAAGTACTAATGAGATTCTAGATATCAAACTCTAACTTACAAATTACTTACTCTTTTAATCATGACTTTCTTGATTGCCCAGTCAGAGTTTTTGTGTTTCTTATTTATTTGCATTGCTGAAGTTTAATTAGTGGGAGCACTAAGTACTGTGCACGTATTAGCTAATGTATGGTCTTGACACCCTATGAGGTATGGCCAATTACTATCCCCTTTTACAGATGAGGATATTGAGAACAGGTGAATAATTTGCCAGGATTATGGACCCAGACAGTCTAGCTCTAGAGCTGACACTCTTAATTGTTATGCCACATGACCGCTAGTACCTTATTTCCTACTTTAAGGATGAGGCTAGCCTCGCCATTTATATTTAGTAAGGGAAAATTATGTCGCATAATCTACTCCCCCACATCCTTCTGTCAGTAGTCCTAATCCAACAACAGCTATCTGTATTTACTGAAGAACTGCTCTATACCAGGCTTAGAATCAGATTCCAGAAGGGTACAAAGATACACAGTTTGGCCATAAAGAAATCTAGAATCCTAGATGGGAAGATGGATTTGATCACACCTAGAGCTAAAAGCAAAGTATTATGATAGTATAGAGGAAATCATGAAAATCCTATCTGAGGTGGGTAAAAGGGAGTGAGGAAGGCAAGAAAGCAATCAACATTAAGAGGATCTGGCCTAGAAATTGAAGAAATTGAGATAGCATGCCTGTATGACACCAGTGCGAGTATTTTCTTAAAACCAGGAACAAGTACAACAAGAACAAGAAGTACAAAGAATTTAAGTTAATGAAATTCTCGTTTATTTTCCAGAAGACAAACTGAAGATAGTTTCTATCCCTGTCCTTTAATACACCCATATAAATACACAAAGAGAAATGGGAGTCACCATTTTCTAAGATGAGCCATGGCCTACACGTTTTTGACTTAGTTTATGGGACAGGACAATCTCCGTGCCATCAGATAGGGTGAGGCATTTCTGGTGCTGTTCTGGCATCAGATCTGCTGGCCAGTGAAGCACGCAAATCTCAAGCTGTGTGGCAGAACATTATCTGAGGGCCAGTAGAGGATTAATGTGAAGAGTAGACCATAGTTACTTCTTCCTTTTTGTGGCTGAGGAGGGGGAGTGATTTGCAGAAGTAATAAGTCTAGAATTCATCAGTTCCACTTCCTCTAGTTTTGTTGAAATGGTGATATTAACTGAGATTTTTCAGTGATCACGATGTTCCTCTATGAATTAGTGTTTGCAGTTTTTGAAGAGCTTCATCATTAGCTCACAGAGAAACAAAAGCTAACAGTTGTTTTAAACTTAATTTTGAGAAAGACATCTTCTCAGTAAGATATTAAAAAGAATTACCTGCTTGCTTCTAGAATGGGTTTAGAGAAACTTATTTTAAAATGTGTATATAAGACTGCTTTTAGAATAGAGAAAGAGATTTTTCTAAAGGTAGAAATTATACTATTATGAGAGCAAATACATTAACCATGATTAGTCCTACACTTAGCTCAGAGATTCCTGGCAGCCGATAACAAGGGTGGATTTCATAACTCTTATTATCTTGCAAAAGATATAGATTGCTTCTTCAAAGGAAGACATTGGTTGTTACTAAGTTCTAAAAAAATTATAAGGGACATTGAATAAAATATATAGAAGATATTTCCAATGATAGTTACATACAGTTTTTCCTATAGAGACTCTTTGGAAAAATCAAGGACATAACACCAAAATCTTAGTAATTTGTAAATTACTTGTAATAATTTCTAATTTGTATTTTCAATAAATAATTTATAAGTTATTTACTTGGTAAATCTATTATGGTGGGAGGTTTAGATAATGTGGTCTAAGTTTACTGCTTTCTGATTTAATTTGCTACAAGGTAGTTCTCAGTCTATGAGACAAATGATCCATACATTCCTTTAAATATTCTCGTTTCTTTGGGTTTGTACTACTCCTTTGAGCTTTTGAATGGAAACTGGGTATGGAACTGTGTCCTCTCTACTGAGAATTACGTTACTAATAAAACACATTTTGAAAATAGGCTCTGTTTTAGGGATAAGCATGTTTATCTCTCAGATGTGTAATGTAGCAGTATCAAGGGCAGTTTTAGAAACAAAATATTAAGGTCCAAATGCAAAAATTCACTCTTTTTTTTTTTTCAGTTGCAGGACCTTCGTGCCTTAGTTTCTTCTTCTATAAAATGGGATTAACAATAGGGAGGCCCACAGGGCTTAGGCAAGGATTAATTACGCATATATATATATATATATATAACACATAATTAGCACCATCTAACCGAACACTTCTGTTGTCTCAGATGAATGGCTGTGAGTTTCACCTGCCGTTACACCTTTGGGAAGTCAGACTGAATTCTGTTTATAGAGAGGAGTTCCCTCATGCACAGAGGTAAGTTGAAAGATGCCAACCCTCAGGGCTGGTCTTTTCCTTTAAGAAGCAGCTTGTGAGCGACTCAAATTCCTGAATGTGAATTTTAATGAAAACTTACAGTCACACATCAAAGGGCATGGTGTTCAGATAAGTCATTTTACCCTGAAATGTTAAGTCATCTACTTCAGCCATGAGGGTGCTACCACTGTATACCTTTGAAATGTTTGACTTTGAATTATGCCAAAATCACCAGCTAAAGTAGCAAAAGTTAGTAGTCAAATCCATTTCTAGGAAATTAAATAAATTGATGTATTCAGTTGGATTGTTTCATATTGGCAACACAAATTTAAGTTTTAGTAGAATTAATATCAGAAATGTTATGAGTTAGCAATAATAAGGCAAGAACTTACAAAATGTAAAGTTTTGAAGACACAGGCAAAGGATAATTTAGCCTGTACTATGACAATTCTACAGTGCTGCTTAAAACATCTCATAACATGGGAATATATTTCATTGTAAACATGGTTTAGGGGAGAAAAGACGCAATACTGTTGAACACAGAGCTCTCAGCAAATCTCCTAGCATATCTACTGGAGAATCCCGATGACAACAGGTCTTTCTCTTTCTTCTCTCTGGACTGAACTGCCCCCCAAACTCAGGGTCACAATAATTAACGAAGAAACGCTGTCTCTGTTATATTTTTAATTTACCTGGAGTAATCTCCCTGAAGTCACCAGCTGCAACCCCTATAGTGACCAATGCTAATGTTAATAATAAAACAAAAGGTCACTATTTCTCTGGATCAAAATTGACTCTTTATTAGTCATGGATTATTAATAATTACAGTTTTATCTGTCTTTAAATTGAGTTAGTCCACTCGACCTAGATCATATTGGAAAGCTGCTTAGAGGCCCTAAGACCCAAAGGGCTTCAATGACTATTACTTGACTTAGATTAAGAGGAATTAAAGAGGTAAACATTCCAAATCATCTACTGAAATTTTCTTTAAAGGTGATAAATAGTTTGGTGTTTAAATATCAAGGTCTTTAGCTGAATGTCAGCAGGAACAGCAGAACAAGCAATTTCAAAAATTTATTCCTATGTAAAGGAATGAGAATATTTGCATAATGGTCAAAGTAACTTTTGCGGAACTCTGGAAAATACCCCAAATCTGCAATCATTCAAAGAGCATTTATTCAAGAAAAATGGTTGAATCTCACTAAGAACAGCAGGGTTTGTGGTATTTTACATCCCCTAATTCCACCACCTACTCCCCAGCTCTGGAGTACACTTGCAAACCAACAGCTCCACAATCACAATGAAAATAAGCAGTTTAGCATCCATGGGAAGGGTCACAATGGGTTGGAGCTTTTTAAAAGCCCCATTCTCAGAGAACTATCATCAGTTGACTTACTAGTTCTCTGGAAATTTCCATTTGCAGGGCATGCGTTTACTTAACTCAACTCAGATCTCTCAATGAATACAGCTTTTTTCTCTGAGAGAAAACTATCAGTTGCAATTGTTCAACATCACCTCTGCCTAAGGCAGCAATAACAGTTGGAGCAAACCAGAAGCTGACCCTAAATATCCTAGGGAATGAGAAGTCCATAGGGGACTTTGAAAAGCTCCTGCATATTCCTGGGAATCTAGAAGGCCAGGCAAGCATAGAGCTGTACACATGCCCAGGACTGTGTGAAGACCCAGGAAAGACCTGAGAAGGCCCTAAGCACTCATAGCTTTCTGACCCTGAGGCTCTGTGAAGGCAGGAGATGAAGGCTAAAGCAAAGATGTAAATTGACCACTCGGACATTGAAGAGATGCCTCAACATGTACACAGAGAACTTCAGCAAAGACTGGAAAACTCATTGTTTTCAAGAATTTAAGGAAATTTCTCTCCAATCATTAGCCCACTACTAAGTTGACTAAGCAGTGACTTCAGTGATCACATGCAACAAAGGATACAGACTTTGCAAAATTAAAATTAGTTCAGAGAAGTTACTAAATGAAGAACTAGTACCAGCAGTGACCACAGTGAACCCTGGGGTTGGAAATCTGATTTCCAGAGTTGTCACATTATATTATTTTAAATATCTTTTTTCGACAACCAACAACAAAAAATGTGAGACATGTGAAGAAACAAGCAAATGCGGTCCACTACAGGAATACAACAATCAATAGAAACTGCCCTGGAAGTAGTCCAGATCTTGGACTTACTATGCAAAGACTCTAAATTAGCAAATTAAAATATGTCAAGAAAGCTAAAGGAAATTATATCTAAAAAACTAAAAAAAGTATTAGAATGGTGTCTCACCAAATAGAAATATCAATAAAAATATAGAAATTGTTAAAAAGACACTATTAGAAATTTTGGAGTTAAAAAGTACAATAACTGAAATGAAAAATTCACTAAAGGATTCAGTAGCAGATCTGAGCTAGCAGAAATAAAAGTCAGTGAACTTGAAGCTAGATCAATTGATACTATCCAATCTGAAGGACATAAAAGATTAAGGAAGAAAAGTGAACAGAGCCTCAGAGACCACTGAGCTCACCAACATACACATAATGGGAGTCCCAGAAGGAGAGGAAAGAAAGAAGCAAAAAGAATACTTGAAAATAAATTTGGCCAAAAACTCCCCAAACATCTTCATATCCAAGGAGCTCAATGAACTCTAAGTAAGAACGCTCATCCAGACACATTATAATCAAACCATCAAAAGCCAAAAACAATGGATCACAAAAGAAACAAAGAGATGTGATTCTTTGCATATAAAGGATCCTCAGTATGATTAACAGGTCACTTCTCAATAGAGATTACACAGGCCAGAAGGAAGAGAAGTGACCTGTTTAAGGTGCTGAAAGAAAGACTGTCAACCAAGAATTGTATACCCACCAACACTATCCTTAAAAGTAAAGGAGAAATTAAGCCATTCTAAGATAAATAAAAACTGAGAGAATTTATTGCCAGTAGACCTGCGCTAAAAGAATACCAAAGGGAGACCTTTATGCAGAAATAAATGGACACTAGACTGTAACTTAAATCCACAAGTAGAAATAAAGAGCACCAGTAAAGATAACTGCAGAGGTAAACATAGAAGACATTATTACTGCAATTTTTTTGGCTTGTAGCTTTTTTTCACTTCCATTTAACTGCATAAAGCTGAAAGCTTTTATTTTTATCTTTAAATTTGGGGAAAATGATTTTACTTCAACTACTTTTTTCACTGGCAAAATTATTTCCAGGTAAGGGCATATTCAGGGCTACTGTAGACTGAATAACAAAAACTAAGAATATCTCCATATAAAACAATATTCACCTGATCAATAAATTCTTAGTTAAATTCAAATGTAGTCATTCTGATGCCTGCAGTTCATATTTTGATAATAATGACACATGGTCCTTTTATAGCAATGAATGGGTAGCTGTGGACCATTTCACGTCAACAGGGAACTGAATTCTTTTAGCCATTGATTTGCCCAAGGTAAGTGCCTTTTTTGGATGTATTAGGAAGTATCATGGTGTCTTTGGGGTTGAAATGCCTCTTGCTAGTCAGATGCTAGCGCACTGGAGTAGGCATTTACAGGCTGGTTTTGTAGATTAATGTGGAATAGAGCAATATAAAGTGTCTCTACGGTAGCACATTTCTAAATGAAGCAAGCACTGCAACTGATTTGTGTCGGTGGTAACTTAGAGCTGGTGAATCAAATGAAATGTTCTCCCAATCTGGATAATTTCTAGCAATGCTAAATCAAACCAATTGAAAGGAATTTTCTCATCTTTGTTCCCAATTGAGTCAAAGGCTTTGACTAACAAACCTGGAGATTTTTCTATATGAATTTGTTTTGTGCTTATCTTCATTTACTTACACAGTGATCCATTCGTAGGTATAGCAAATATTCATGACCAGAGTGAACATTATGTAAATGAACTAAAAAAGCACACATTTATTCTTTTAGTTGAAATATATATGTTTAAGTACAATTTAAACTAAAATAACAATAAAAGTTAACAAACATTTGTTGAAGTCACTCTCGAACTGCTTCACATGTATTGACCTCTTAAAGGTGAAGTGACCAAGGCACTGAGAGGGTAAGGAGGTAGCCTGAGGTCACTCAGCCACCCAGCTAGCACTGGGCTGAAATGAGCTTCTAGGCAGTTTGTTTTCAGAGGCCATTCTTTTAACTACTCTGCAATGCTCCTTCTCAATAAAAGATAATGAAATTAGGACATATTTATACTTACTAGTGACTCTGATAAACAAAAATAGGGGAGTTAATAGGCTGGAAGGATTAGCAAAATTGTAGTTCTGAGATGCTCTGTGAATCTTCACAATTAGCGGCAATTAGGATGCCAGCCATTTCCTTCCGCCAGTAAACAGACCGGAAGTCGTATCAGGTATGTCACACAGTTGGTCAAACGTGGACTCAAATACTAGCGGACATTAACTGGTAAGAGTAATAGAACAGATTTCCCACTGCTCACAAACTATTCTCCCCAAACACTTCAAATAAGAGCAAAGAATGAACTGGCACTCCGTAGAGATCTAGGGAGAAACCATGCTTGGACTGAAATATGCTGAAACTTTTATCTTACAAACATCTATGAGAAATTCTTGTGCAGAATATATTCAGTTTCACACACATCTATTTATTTTAGTACAAAAATAGGTTTTATCCAACACTTTGCAATAATTTGACATTCTGGGAAGTTATACCATGTTGAATCTGGAAATGCAGATTGTAGTTTAAGAAACACAGGATTCCATCTCACCTCCATTGAGATGCCTACTATCAGAAAACTCCAGAAAATAACTAGTGTTGGTAATGATGTGGAGAAATTAGAGCACTTGTGCACTGCTGGTGGAAACATAAAATGCTGCAGACTCTGTGGAAAACAGTATGGTGTTTTCTCAAAATATTAAAAATGGAATTACTATATGATTCAGCAATTCCATTTCTGAGTATATACCCGAAAGAATTAAAAGTAGAGTCTTGAAGAAATATTTGTGCACCTATTTTCATAGCAGCATTATTCACAATAGCCAAAAGGCAGGTGCAACCCAAGTGTTCATCAGTGGATGAATGGATAAACAAAATGTGGTATATTCATACAATGGGATATTATTTAGCTTCAAAAGGGGAGGACATTCTGGCACATACTACAACTCAAATGAACCTTGAGGATATTATGCTAAGTGAAACAAGCCAGACAAGAAAAGACATAATACTATATGATTCCATTCATATGAAGTACATAGTATAGTCAGATTCATAGAACAGAAAGTAGAATAGTGGTTGTCAAGGCTTAGGTGGGAGGGGGAATGGGGAGCCATTGTTTAATGGATACCAAGTTGCAGTTTTACATGATTAAAAGGGTTCTGGAGATGGATGGTGGTGATGGTTGCACACCAATGTGAATGTACTTGATGCCACTAAACTGCACGCCTAAATATGGTCAAAATAAAGATTTTTATGTTATGTGTATTTTACCACAATTGACAATAAAAAGAAAGAAAAGGGAAACATAGAATTATGTAATCAAAATAGCAATTTCCCCCTGGGCATAATATGCTTTACTTCACTGAAACTTCCCTTCATTCTTACCCAAGCTACTTAGATCAGTGTCTTACTGGAGCACCTCCACAGTGTCAGACTATGGGGTGCCCATACATTTGCCCCCAAACTTTTGAGAGTGAAACAGGACACTATTAATAATTATCCCAAGGCTACTTGCATAAACCAGGATTGTTCTACAGAAGCTATAGCGGTCTTTGAAAAAAGTCAGATCATTTTCTGCTGAAAACCTGAAACAGCCCCCTATTTCCACATGTGGCCAATGGCTATCATATTGTACAGTGCTGATCTGGATGGTTTATATCCCCAAGCTCTCTATTTTTCCTAAATTTTGGTCTTTTTCTCACTTAAAAAAGTTTAATAGTTTTCATAATTTCAGCTAGTATATAAGCTCCTTATTCACCCTTATATCCCCAGAGTTTTGGTTTTCCTGTGAGATATCTCCAAGATTTAGTTCAATGTCTGGCATGAGGTAAGAACGTTATATATGTTGAAATAAACTAATTATATTAGCAGTATTCACACAAAATATGATTTTGTTTTCAGACCAGAAAATATTTAAATACAGCACAACATTTGAGGAATTCTATCCTGGAATTATATTTTTTTTCTATTTTCATTTCCTCTGATAAATATTGTGAAAGATAACATAAACATCTTTTGTTTGGACCAAAAGGTAAATGAGTAGACATCAAAAAATCAAGATTATGTTAATGTAACTGGTACATTATGTTGGAAAAGTGAACAAAATACTTGAACTTAGTCTTTCCTTAGCCACTGTTCAGTTTTTCATCTTTTCCTAGTATTTCTTTGACACAAAGGAGAGATCCTTTACAGTGGCTTTTACTCAAAATGTATCAGTTGGGTTATATTTTACAAATCACCACACTTTGTAGCCTTCACCTTTGGGATGTGGGGGAGGTAGGAAAAGGAAATATTGGTGGTACACAGGACTCACAAAAGATACAAAGAAAGACCATGTGAAGTCCTAAGTCCTACTTCTTCTCCTCGTCTTTATTTAACTTGGCTCAGATAAGAAATGTGTAACACTTCCTGTGTGTGTGGCGTGTGTGTGTGTGTGTGAAGGAGCAGGAACTGATGCTTACTCATGAAAGTCAGAGCATGAAAATATTGTACAGGGACTTTGTATCATTATGGCTGTGTGTTCTGGTCATAGTTTGTAGAAATAAGCCTATCATCAGTCCATAGATTTTTCCATTCAATTATTATATTACAGTAAATTATTAGTATTGCCTGCATTTTATTTATTTCTGCATTTTTCACAGCACCAAGCTCTCAATAGGCTCTCAGAAAATGTTTTTGTTTTAAATAGTAGATTCCCAGTTAGCATTTGTTATTGACTGGTGGCAACCAAAATGACACTTTAGTAGCAAAATGTGTATATTGCCCAAATTCGTGAAGATTTATTGGATTAGTATTACTACAGCCAGGGAGCATTTAAAAAGTTCAACATTTCATATATGCAGTGCAATATCTTCTCGATATATTGAATTTTTATGATAAAAATTTTATTATTGCAGAGCCGGTGACTAATGATGCAGGGATGAATATTGAAGAATACTTTTGTTAACTGCGTGGACAATGTGTCCAAAAGCGTTTGAGGAAAAGAGTTTACTAAAGATTCATCTACACCAGGCCTCAAGCAATGTAAGGGGAAACTAGCACATGTGTGTGTGTGCAAGTGTGCATGTGCACATGTGTATAGGAAGTTAAGACCCATAGCAAAGATATTTTTCTGGGTTTTTTTTATTCATGGCATTAAATTTGTAGTTAGCTCATAGGCACATAGAACCTAATCTTTTTCCTCTTTGCCAGTCTCTTCTTTTATGGTTTGTTTACTATGAAGAGGTTGGAGAAGCCTGTTAAAGTACAATGACAGGAGAATAGAGGAGCACAGATGAGATCCAGTAATTAAACCATTCTGCTGGCAAGTAACCCGTTGGAAGGTAATGGCTCTGGAGAAGAAGTTGGTAGGGGCACTTAATTATTGCAGCCTTTAATTCAATGTGAGCTGTCCGAGCACCAAGAGTTTGATCAGTATGTGTTAATCTAGTTAAAATAGGGACTTTTTTTCTCAAAATAAACTGGGGGTACAGTGTATGCATCTCAAATCCTGATTCATAGCAACTCCATACCTCAAGAGATAAGGGTTTAGGTAATGTTACATTTAAAACAAACACTTTGCCGTTATCTGTAAAAATGTGGTTATTCTAACTTCAGGATTGTCTTTCCCAAGCCTTTTCCCTTCAAGTACACATGTACTCACACATATAAGTAGTGAATGATTATGGCATATAATGAAATAATACTGCCTTCTCTAAGCCACTTACTTTTGAACCCACCTGAAACAGTACCCATTTACACTGATTATGTGGCACTTGGACCAGATGCCTTATGACTTCTTTTCTATTGAAGTTGCGTTCTGTAAATGACAGAAGCTTTAACCTTTATTTAGTGGGAAAAGCCATTAATCTGTCTTCAGACTTTCCCCTACCTCCCACAGAAAAAACAATTTGCTCTTCAAAAGTTTGTTTGGAAATGAAACCAAATTCGGTGTTTCCTCTACAGATGGTTGACCTCTTTCAGTTGGTGGCTGCATTACTCATTTAAACAATCATACAGGTCAATATAGTGTAATCTAAATTATTTAGTCTCTTAGTGTTTTTCAGACACGACTGACAGTTGGAGAGGCTCCAGCTGCTGGTTGTACCTGGATTTGAACTCCACCCAATGATAACAAGAGTTTTAGCCTGAATTCCAGAGCCCATCCACTGACAGTGCCTACTAACCCACTCGACAGCCTTGCACATCAGTCCTGAGGGATTATATGAGAGCCAATATGTCGACACAGGATGGTTAATTATTTTCAGATGAAAAGTTTAAAATATGAATGATATTCAAAGACTCGTTACTACCTGGATGGCCTTTCTTCTGAAGCCTAACTTTAAAACACCTTTCTTTTTTGTTTGTCCCCCACAGGGAGCAATTCAAATCTACCAAATAGACTAGCAAAATATTATGATAACCTTTTCCATCCTAATTTGTACTGGAGGCTGAGTGTGTACTAGGATCAACATTAATTACTGTATAACATTTCAGCAGTGTGGTTCATGGAAATGTCAGGGAGTTAGCTAAAGGGGACTTGGGGTCTTGGAAACATCAGGGGGGAAATAGCTAAGAACATGTGCTCCACGGGACAATGGGGATTTACAAACGTGAAATTTAGGACTAAGGTGGAAAAAAAAAACCCAGGACTGAGGTGTGAACACCAGGCAAATCCAATAAAAGTTAGATTTATCAAGGTAGAGAAAAGGCACAGTGCAAAACAATCTGATGGTCGTTTGCCATCTTTAAATAATTTTAAAATGATTAAAATTTAGGTTCCAGCAGGGAACACAGCAGCTTGTAAGACACTATCCTTTTTAATAAGGGATCTAGTTTGTTAAAGTTAATATATCAGTTTGAATTAATAAATTTTTAATTCAGATTCCTGTTGCAGCTTGGATTAAGACTAATTACAGGTTTAAAATTGTCACTAATCGGAGCTCAGCCAAGGCATATTTCTTCTCTTCTTTACTTGTACCCTGAGAATTCATGAATCAATTTTTTTCTGGGTCATGACTTTGCCCCACCAGGAGCAGAGAAAACCCTTCAGTGAGAAGAAAATTCAATGGCAGGGATCCCAGTCAGTCAGAATTTAAACACGAAATGCAAGGAAGTAAATGACAGAGGAAGTTTCCCAGCTATGAGGAAAAAGGCTTAAAAATCACATATGTAATCAAAACAGTAATGAATTTAGTAAATACTTTCAAGCACAGCAGTCCCCACTTCCATCCTTGTAATTTAGGATTACTGAGTATTTTAGGAAAGGGACTGCTTTTTGCAAGCCTTTTTTTTAAACAGCAGAGGTCACCTTAGTACAAACCTCTTCAGGGGGGAAATGCTTTCTGTTCAGTGGTGATAAATTAAGTACTTTTAAACCATCAGCAAGTCTCTTATTTCACTGAAACTCAAAAATCAAACACATATGGTGAGTTGGATTTTTTAAGAAGTTAGACAAAAAGAAATTGTTTTAAAATTAAATGACTTTCTACATTTATCTCCTTTTTAATAAAATGATTCTTTTCCAAAATGATTGAGTATAATATGCAATAATATAAGTAATCATAGCCTCAATTTTATTTCTAATTTATTTATCAGTATTCCATTTTGTATTTACTATTAGAAAAATGTCCAGTAAATCATTCTGGCTCAGTCACTGTATCTTATTTTTAAAGCAAATTGTATCTATGAAGTATATCCACTAACAAAGAGTAGCTAATAAATAGTTGACTGAATGGAAAAATTTCCAAAAGGGAAATGACGTTATTCAATAAAGCTTCATTTAATAAAATATATATTCGTTTAGATAAATTGATAGTAAACTCAATTTTTGTTTTGTGACCATTTTAACTTTAAGCTGTAGTTTTTCTAATCTTGCATTATAAGCTGGTTTGGGCATTTGTTTTTTGGATATTGCAAGACCAGAAGGTGCACAATGGAATGTTTATTTTACAGGATTCCATGTAAAATATTCCCCTTTTAGTTGCCTAAAGTTTGTTAGAATACTCTTTTAATTAATAATTACATCTGGTTACATTAGAAATCTTTAAATATTTAATCCATGTTTTCTAATGAACTCATTATCTACAAGATATAGTCAGTGTTAAACAAATACTTCTAATATCCTTTTTATTACATGCACCAACATATCATTTTCATATTCTAACGAACAACAATAACTACCTGACACGGAGAATACAATTTATTAACATTCTCTCCTTTCCCTGCCCTTTGCTTTCTCTTCAACAGATGACAAAGTTGCTTTAACTTTCATGCTAAGATGGCGAAGACAACTGCCATTTTTTCAGGGAATAGGGGGAAAATTCAAAGACATAAAAATGGCCAGGAAATTCTTAAATGCTATTTTAGATTTTAATCACTTTATTAGATTTCTTGCTTGAGTGATTTGTGCGGAAAACATTTTATCTATTTTGTTTTCCTGTGATTACTAAACTGTGTTAGACACAAAAGTCTACTTGAAACTAGCTTACAGTTTAAAGACAGGTTTAATAACAGGTGAACACTGGAAAATATGCAAACAAAATGGCAGACATGAATGACTTCATTTAAGGCATAATTGCTTCTCATCAACCCAAGAAATCATGCAGAAACAGTCTCTGTTTTACCCAGCCAGGAAGAGACCAGAGAAATCACTCAGGCAGAGATACTAAAAGGAAGGTCCATTCTTGGGTCTCAGCCAGACGACCACTCCACACACAGATCCAAGCGTAAAGACAATAGTCCTTAGAATCACAGTTCATCATAACAGATAATTATACAGCAAGTAAGACAATAAGGTTTTTTGGCCTCTGACTATATAGACTAATTGCTGGCTATGGAGCTCTGCCTGGAAGGCATACAGCACTGCCTCTGCAATGTCCTTTTATTATGTGAGGACTCGTGTAATTTGGGTGGACAAGAGGTTTAGTGTCTAGTGAATTCCATATGGTGGCTCTTTCTCTTTTGTGGATTTTTTCCCCCTGACAGATATATAGTGATATTCCAAATGGTTGCTGATACATCAACCTGAAAGGAGTTTTAAAGTGAAGTAATCTTGCCTAGTATTCCAAAGAAGTTTTCAGCTGATCAAAAAAAAAAAAAAGATAAAAAAGACACAAGAAAATCTGGCCAAAACAAAACCAAACTACAGAGTTTGCCTTTATACATGGCAAAATATTAAAATTAGGATTTGATATCAGGATTTCTTTAAACGCGTGTGGGTGTCAGCAGATTTGCTGGGTAACAGAGGCAAAATTCAGACTTAACAGACAAACACAGCTTTCAAATATGCATCTGGAAGGAATACATTCCCACCTTCATTTTTGTTTTGTTTTGCTTCTTTTACTCTCTAACAGGATCTATCATGATTGCATTTATTATGTATTTATTTATTACCAGGAAAGGTGAAAGGTGTCTATTTTGCAGATATTGTCTTATGAGAGTGAGTTCCTGACAAGATAGCATGGGGTGCAGAGGCTCCGGATCAGCGATCCCCCTCTTTCCTCGTCAGAAACAAGTCCGTCTCTGCAATTTGTGCAGCCCCCAAAGCCAGCCAATTAACTTGAAGTTGAGTTTTGACTCAAACTCGTGACCCGTCAAGCCACAGAGCCCACTTCTACATCTGGCATCATTGAACCAAGTTAGGGTAAAAATAATCTCTGTTATAGTTTTGGTGTGTGTTGCTTCTTTTCCATGCTCTAAAAAAAAAAAAAAAAGATGTTTTTAAGACCTACTGAGGTCTTTAGGATTCCTAAAGCTTTCTACATGATACGTGTGTGCTTTCCCCTCTTGGGGAGGAAAAAAGAGCTGCAGCACAATCATTTTATTGAATAAAGTTTGCAGTTCAGGAAAGGCTTTCTCGCTCCCATGTGCGAGTGCTGACCATTACATCATGCGCCCCGAGGGCTGTGCTAGAAAAGAGAAAAGGAGGCGAAATCAGCAAAAATAAAAGAGTCTTCCTGACTTGAATTGAAAAAAGCGCTTGTTTTTTGTTAAACACCACAAATTTGCGGGAAGGCTGGCAAGTGTAATAGCATTCTGAGCATATGCTACCTCAGAGGCACAAAGCCCCCTTTAAAGAAATACACGTGAAATGTACACTTTGATCCCTAAGATTTATTCAAATAAAACTATAGTTTCCACGCTATGTCATCTATTTTGAAGTTAGTTTAAAAATTCTGTTACATAGGATTGAATATGCGCTACTCAAACTAATTTCGTTTCCTTCACTTTTTGTTGTAAATTAATTTGACATTTTTTTTCCAATGAAAAAAGAAAGAAGGTGGATATCTTTTGAAACAAGGTGAGCTGAGGGTCAAAATGAGCAAAAAAAGAGGTCCTGAGCATAGTGTGCTCTTTTTTTTTTTTTCCTGTTTTACTCTTATTTTCTGAGCATGTAGTGAAATTTGGCTGTTGGGTATAATTGGTAGGTTGTGTATAAAATATATACTTAGACATTGTAAGTAATATTACAGTAGAGGTTCCAGGAGCGTAATGAGGTGCATATGTCCAAAAGGGGCTTTGAGTAGTGTCTGCAGTTTCGCCGCCATTAAATACTCTTCTCATTTTGACCCCATGTAAATGTCTATTTTTTACTGGGAAGAAAGTGAATGCAGTATTTGTGGTTTGGTTTGCAGAAAAAAAAAAGAAAACAAAACCAAGCCCATCGAGGCCAATCACGTTGCTATTGTGGTAGTATTTTAATGTATTCTCTGATTCTGTGTGAATTTTTTTTTCTTCTGAAGTACACAGATCTTAAATATCGTAGCGAGAAAGTTGATATGGTTTGGATTTCAGATGATAAACACTACCAAACGGTGTCATATTAAAATGTAAAAACTCTGCACGCACGCCACAGCCTCTGCCTGCTATGAGTTTGGTTGTAGGAGTGTTTTTTTGACTTCCAAATCACACATTTGCTAAAATGAGCTCTGCTAGATATCAGTTTGCGCGCAGGCACAATGTGTCTCAGTCAGATTCATAAAACAGATAGCTGAACTAGACTTTGACTTTTGACATCAACAATCTGACTTCAATATTTCTCCACAAAAAGAGATTCCTGACTCTGCGGCGCTTCCATGTGATGGATAGCTTTTCAGTTGCTGACAGCACTGAACATAATAAATGTATTCATTAGCATTGGGGGCTGCATATCCCCATGTCTTAAGTTTTACAGCTAGTGGCTTTGAAATGCCACCCAGAAACACCTGCAGCACTGCCTTATCTCTGCAGAACTGCAGAGCCACTGTGAAAAAATATTATTATAAAGTTGTCTGTATATCAGCATTTCTGTGCTAAACAACCTTTTAATTGCCTACCCTCTAATTTTTCTTTGCCTGGAAACACTCGCAGGCACATATTTTAATTTAAGCTGCTCTGTTTGACTCCTCTGATCATCTGGGTTTTCATTGTCACTGCTTCACAATAATTTAATGTCATATATAATGGCATCAAATTGGGGAAAGCCCTAAAAGCTGCCAATCCAAAGTGATCTGAATGTTCCTGCGTACAAGCCTAGATAAGCTTGATTTGTTTGTGCCAACATTATTCATTACATTCTGTGTCTAACTGGGCCAGTGTTCTCTTGCTTTTGCATTTTCAAATCCTCTTTCAGCATACACTGAAGCTTCTTAATCAGTGTGTTTTCTATACTACAGTTAACAAAATGGTTGAAAGTATGCATTTGAGACCCCCCCAAAAAATGTATTATGATGAAGCTTAGCACACTACTATCTAAACATTTTATCATACTGTTCCTTCACTTGGTTCTTGTTAAACAATTTTCATTTTGTTTGCCGCTAGAAGAGGAGAGTTGGACCACATGTGCAATTCAACGTTTGTTGTAGATTTTCATTTAATGATATTACAGAGAGCTAACTACCCTTAATGAAAACTTATTTGTGAGTCTACTCCAAAGCTGATCATATATGTCTTCTTGGGAGGAGAAGAGTTTTATTTTATAGCTAATTAAAAGTTTCTAAAGATGCCATAGATTTTTTTTTGGTGCAAATTAAAATTAATTAGAGTTATTAAGGAGCCATGAAAAGAAGGATTTGAGAAATAGTGAGAAATATTATTTAAACCCTAATGGAATTCAGTGAAACCCACAGGTCTATTACAGGCCCCTGATTTGCCAGGATCACTGCAGGGAATCTAACATTAATAAGCACACTGGTAATTAAATCATTTGTTACTTTGTCTGTAATGTTGTAATGTTTCACTGATACTCTGTCAGAGCTCTTTGTGCAGATCAGAGCTAATCAAAGGTAATCAATTTTCAGCATTTGAGAAATCTGTAAATGATTATACATTCATCAGATCATTTAGTGGAGTGCAAGGAAAGTGCAATGCAATTAATCTTCCTGCATGAGGAGGAATTACCACCACAGAATTCAACAGTTATAATTAATTTCATTGTCTTGCTGTGAATTTTGATTGCTTTTCTTTGGACTGTATAGTACAAATGATGATTCATTGCAAAGTATTTGCAAAGCAAACACACCAGTGTGCTATGCAAATTAAAGTAGCTGTATAACAGATAGGTTTCAAACTTCCTATTTACTCAGGGTTGTTGAGTACTAATTTGCCAAATAGTAATTGCTTGTTAACTTTATACACTCTTCCCTTGAATATCAAGATTGGTAACCAACATAAATAGAAAGCACGTGCTATTTTGTATCTTATGGTATGTATGCAAAATACTAGTTAGCGCTTAAACTTGTTCGCTTTACCTAATAACTTAGCATTAAAAGATGGTTATTTACCTGTGAAATAGTTTGCTATTTCTTTACTTACACAGATAGATAGTAGCAAAGAAATTATCTTGTAAATCCATTGCTTTTTCCATTATTGGAACTAGAAATCTTTAAGAGATATTCACTTGAAACATTTGATTCTTAGAATCTATTTGTATCTAGAATGTTGCTTGTTTTTATAAAGTACGTAATTTTTGGGACATAGTAGGGTGTTGCCCAAACATTCTCCATAATTTACGGATTTCTTATATGATTTCTTTTTGGTTTCCCAATATTCTGTTCATTTAAAAATGTGCCTATGGAAACAAAAACTGATTCTAAGCCACCTAAGGGTTCGTATCCCACATTTAGTAATAAATGAAATGATTTTCTTCAAAATGAAATCAAGGTTAATGACAGACAATGAAAAAAATGTGTATAATTTTAGTGCTAACTGTTTGCCAAATGAAGCCAATTCCTATGGTAAAGTGTGGAGCACAAAATTTCTTTTCTTTAAATCACTCTGTGAGATCCAAATCTCTGTTTTCCTCCAGATTAAACTCTGTAAGTCTTGAAATCAGCTCTGATTCTTTCAATTCGTACAGATTCATGAGCATGAAATCCTATTTTAATGTTTCTTAATCAAGAAATTGAACTATGTGAATCCCAATTGAAAACCAAGATAAGATGTTACTTTTCCCTCAAATACATTCTGTATGTGATGTTACTGAAGCTTTATTTTTAAGCTGTGAATCAGTTTAAATTAGTTCAAACCATTACTTGCTAAAACCAGAAGGGTTAATTTAAGTTTTTTCTATTCTGAAAAAAACAAAACCCAAAAAACCTTGAATGGGTTAACTGACTAAATTTAGACATCCAAATCATGTGCAATAAAAATGTCAAGGTATCTTCACTTAAAATTCATGGTAAGGTAAGTAATACTAGGAAATAGACCAAAATAATACAAACATAACAGTAAACTAATGCTACTTTTTTCTGAGAGAATTAAATTATTAAGTTGGAATTTGGAAGTCTGGAAATCCAAAGAAATAAGTCAAACAACAAATGAGGCCTCCAAACCACTATTTTTCTGTCAAAATCAATAAAGCAGCTATGGGAAAATTCTTTGATATCATCAAATCTTTCAGATATTTTGAAATATGTGTCTAATGTGGAGATGCAATGCATGCCTCATTCAAGATTTTGACAAAGACAAATAGCATACAGGTGCACAAAATTCCCTATTTTTTAACCTTAACTATACCCACATTGTCTATTTTTTTCATAAGAACTGTTTCTCTTTATTCAAGTTGCTAGTATCTTCTCTTTTAATGATTTTCCGTTGTTACCAGCATCATAACGATCCTATTTATCAATTCCTTCCAGCTTCTACATTTGATACACCATGCTGCTTTCAGGTATTTCAGTCGGTTCAACCATTATTATATACTAAATATAGTTAAACTAATTTAAAATTATTTGAACTGCCAAGCTTAGAAAATTCACTTAAGAAAAATTTATCTCCTCAATTGATGTCTTCCAACATGATTTCCTAAGGTTGAATCTCCAAATATTAATCCATTGATCATTTTGACTAAATTTATTGATCAAATCATTTGGAAAAAGATAGTCTCTCTGAATTAATAGAGGAAATAGAGATATAAACACAATATAAAACAGGGATGGAAGAAAATTTAAATATACAATGTAACATGTTTTGTATGAGGATCATGGGTTTGGAGTTAAAAAAAAAAGCTTGATTCAAATCCAGGGTTAACTTCTTTAAAGTGGTGTGCTCTTGGGAGACTTCTCTTATGTAAACTTTCTAAGTTTCATCTGTAAAACAGGAATAATAATCCACTTTGCAGGAAGTGTTTTATTGCAAATGTCCGTTAACATGATTGGCACGTTGTAGGCACTCATAGAATGAAAGCTGTTATTATGATCCATGGAATGAAGAAAAGGAAATACGTGAAGTGATGGTGGAAATAGAAGAAGAAAGAGCCCTAACTTCAGGGTTTGACGTGTGAGTATAAATCAGTGTTTCAGTCATATTGGCCTCTTAGTTACAAGTATCAGGCTAGCAAAAATAATGTTATTGATTAAATCATTTGAAACACATGATTTGGGTTGGGGCTAGAGATATCATGGACTTCTCCAGTCACTGTATCCAAAAATGTTTTTCTTTTCTTTTCTGTTAACACCTTTGAACTACTCCAAGCTTCTATATTTGAATGTTCATCACCTTAGGACTCTTGCATGTATCTATTTTTTCTAAAGTTTCTATAGGTCTCCTGAATTATTACCTTCTTCTTTATTTGCATTGAGACAAACAAGTTTGAAATGGCAGACATCTTTCAGTTATTTCTACTACCCTGCTCAACATTATTTTTATCAACAATAATTCAGAAAATTATTAGATTTATCATTAATTTAGTTAGGCAATGATTTTCTAGATAGGGACTGTAAAATCTGAGACATACAGAAGCTTTTGGCTCACCAGAAGTTAATTTGAAAAATCCAGTAAGAGTCGATATCAAGCTATCAAAAGGCAACCTAAATATTTTTTTAAGTTAAAATCTCTTGGAAAGATAGATTTTCATGGTATAGTTTCTCCATAATTCTTGGCTCTTTCCTAAATCGCTTGTAAAATTTTCTAGTTTGAATATACGTGAAAAATTTTTGTAAGTGAAAAATAAACTCAAGGATAGTTTTGTAAGATTGGAAAAATCTGTTTTATTTTGATTTTAATAATTACAAACTCCCAAAGCCCCTTATCTGTCATTTAATTAAAAAATTGATGAGACGATGTTTTTCCCTAATGCAAGATTCAGGAAGGTTTTTTTGTTTTGTTTTGGTTTTTGTAACTCAGTAGTTATCTTTATTAACATAGTGTATTTGATGACTATTTGCTTCTGGTAAAATTTCTATGATTCACCTACTAAATAACAATTGCTTTTTTCCTTTTTAAAATTTTTTTAATTCAGAAAGTCTAACTTTATTTTCTTGGACATCCAAATGGCTTTGAGGAATTCCCATCTATAATAATGAATAAAATGCAGTTGGGGAATGAACCAATTATATTTTTGGCCGATTTTTACAAGTGTTGTTCTGTTCTCTTAAAGCACTAGTCTTTGAAATTTTTCCTTCATATAAGATGGAAAGCAATATAAATAATCTATCTGACTTAAAGGATATGGGAAAAAAAGAAAGAAAACTTGATAGGTTCTTGCAATATCATAAATTATGTGAAACATGAAAAAAGCGTGCATACATAACACCTTTCCTGTCTGGCTTCATCTGTATTCATTTGTTGTCAAAACAGGTTTCCATATTTAACTTCTTTTTTTGATTATGCCTTTTCCTTTATTTTATGGAATGATATGTTATTATCTCTGAAGTATAGATTTCTGCCAAGTTCTGTGCACTTCAGTGTTAAGAGTATGGCCCACAACTCTGGGAATCTTTGTTGAAGCTGTAGAAATAAAATGAATAGTATAAAAGCTTGATGGCATCTGTGGATAGGAAACTCATTAAAGGCCCCAGCCCTCTGTTTTATTTCTAACCACATTTTCCCTGTGGGATTTCAATGTCTTGCAGGATGAAACCAGCAGGACTCATTCCTTACAAAACAATGTTTAGAGTCCTTTCGTGGTGCTGGAATGCTTCTGCCAGTCAGGTAAAGAACCTAGGCCTTTATCCTTTTGGGGACAATGCCGGCCAGCTCACAAACTGCTTGGAAAAGTCATGCCTTTGAATGTAACTGCAGGTGTTGCTCCGCAAAGGCTGTTGGTTGGTACCCTCCTATGCAATGTACAATGGGATAATAGAAAATTCACTTTGGAATTCAAACAAAGTCTTAGAGAAATGGAAATAATAGGAACACAATTTTGAGACTTCCTTAGTTTTTCCCACGAACTATGGACCATGACTAATACCCTCGGGGCAAAAAACATCCCTTTGCCTTTAAGGGATGTATACAATTCAGTGTTTCAGATAAATAAGTTCCATGACCTCACCAGTTTTGTGACTTCCATTCATTTACTAGAAAATAAATTTAAGCAAGAGAGGAATGCCCTGTTATGGATAGAACTTCAAAATGCTCAATCTAATAAAAGATCAATATATTTGCATATAAAGTAGAAGAGGTTTTTGTTTTTTTCCTTTCTAAAAGAAATCATTGCTCTAACTGGGTTCCCTAAATCAAATTAGTATAGTTCTGACTGAATTGCCTTTCTCTCTTTGGCACTGTGGCTAGTGGCATTTTGGAAATATTCTTAGAACTTGTGAAATTCCTGCAAGAATAATAAGGACCTTGCTATTGTGGAATCAAAGAGATTCAATCACTTAAAGTAGTACTATAGGCTTGTCAAGTGGAATTGCTTTTACAGATTTGCTGAATAACTCATCCATAATGGCTGAAAATTTCAGCCATTTTGTTAAAACACCCAAGGCAGAAGAGATTAGTGCGCACCATAGAATAGCATATGTATAATCGGTAAGAAGTTTAGACCACGTCGGCACTGTGAAGTACCATTTAAACATCCCAAGCTCGAGTCATTACATTATGGAAAACAATGTGGGCTATCTAAAAAATGAAGTGTGGCTTGCCCTTCGCTAGCTGATGAGACTTCAATAGCGTTGAAGCTTGATAAAATGTATTTCTAAACAAAGTTGCTATCTTTACAGCTTATCTTTACAGAGGAGAAGGTCATGTAGAATTTGTCTGGAGGGAATCTGAAAACGGTTAAATGTGGTAACAACAGACAAAAAGTTAAACAGTGAGGAAGTGCTAACCTAGTTGTTGAAGAATTAATATCAATTAGATTCCTATTAATAATAATAGGATAAGCTGAGAACAAACATCTGGGTCGCTAAAGTGAGACACCATTAAGCTCTTCGCTTTTAAACACACTTTTGACAATGGAGACATGTATGTTATTTGTCAATGGGTAAGTTTCAACTTGTGGACTTCCGGTGTTTATTTTCACAATTCAATGTGAATTCTGAAAAAGAATCAGGAAATAAATTGCCATTTCTAAAATTGTCCCTCAGGCCTCTTGCACTTCGCAGAAGCTATTGTGAAAGTAGGTCTGGGGGGTGGGGGTGGGGAAGCATATTTTTAAATGTCAAATTCACCTCTCATTTTCTACATAGAAAATGTCATGAATACTATACTTGAATTTGTACAAAGGCTCAAGTGGACTTCATGGAGAATAAGTTTTTTTTTCCCACTTATACTTTGAATTTTGAATTTGGGGGGTTATATTTATCTTGAGTTATATATGGCATTCAATGGAATAAAAACATGAATATAGAAGTTATCTTCAGCTTGAATTTAAATTCATCTGCTTATTACCTTGTTTAAACAATAAAAAGGGAAAATATTCCCCAGGAAAGATATTTAAATACCAGTTTGTAAACAATGATGTCACCTTGTAATTTGAATGAAATATTAATGGAAAGAAGAACAGATGAATATCAGATATATTATGAATAGAGTAAATGCAACAGAAGGGTATTTTCTATCAAAAGAAAGGTGGTAAGAAACTTAATAGATATAATTCAGTCTCAGTAAAATTAGTACATTTGGAAGAGGATATACAGAAGTCATTTAGCTTCCCTGTTCCAAGAATTGCAGAAGTCTATACACATTCAGATTAAAAAATTGAGTCAGAAGGATGATAACTCAATCAACAGTATCTTTTGGTTTTTACTGTTCACATAGCTCTTCCCAGAGGTCATGCAGTAGGTCAGTTGCGCTGTCAGGAATCCAGCTTTAATTCTAGCACTCCTTCTATCACATTCCTACATTCTCCAAAGCAAAGTTGCCTACCTGGAAAGGATTAGAAAATTTCTCTTGCACACAAAGCTATTTAAAAAAAATCAACTAATTAATCCATCTAATGAGTCATTCAGTAGTAAAAGCAGGATTTATTTGATATATTCCAAATAGGCCAGTTATTGCTGCCTCTTCTTCCAAAGCATATCAAGTCCCTCTCTACCGAGCTTTCTCATTCCAGTTAGCTGTGCTTAGGATTTTACAGGAAGCCAATAAATAACTTCTTTTTCTCTCCTTAATTTAGGCTCAATTAAAAGATACGTATTTGAAGCAGCCGGACAGAGCTCAGAAGGTCAGTTTTATTACTGGGGCATGGTGGAGTGGAGGAGGGGAGGCCTGCCCTGCTCTGTTCTCATAGTTGCCAGGAGAACTTTGGTCCAGTAGCTGGGACAGTGTGTGGATGAGGAGGGCCCTGCAGGAGAGGTCCACCACTACGAGCAGCACCAGGGAAGTATGCAAACAATATGGGCTGTAGACTCAGACCCGGGCTTGAGTTCCAGCTCTGCCACCTAACCAGACTGTGACTGTCGGCAGTCTTAAGTGACCAGGCCGTGGGACGCAGGTCAGAGTTCGCAGTAACTTGCATGTGTGTGAGGTTAAGACGTAAATGTACGCATGCGCTAGTAGCATGAGTCAGCATTATGAACAATACGCATGCGCGGGCATAATAAAAGGTCAAGTGCGCACACCTGAGTGTGCTGGCCACCGGCTTGTACTGCAATAACGTGCTGTTTCACTCCATGTGGGCTCCTCGTGCCTTCTTCTGGTTGGGCGGCTCACCTCCTCAGTCCCTCTCCAGCCTCCCGTGGCAGACAGTGAGCTTGGCACATTACTTGGCCTCTTGCAGCCTCATACTTTTGTATGTGAAAATGGTACTGAGCTTTAGATTTGTTGCGATGATGACATTAAGAACTGTATGGTACGTGCAGGACATGCAGTGCTGGAATCATACATTTTCATTGCTTTCCTCTTGTTTCTTTTTTTTTAATTTCTTTTTTATTTTTATTTTTAAAATTTTGTTTCCTTTTTTAAAAAATGTTTTTCTTTCTTTTTTTCTTAAGTGGGGGAGGTAATTTTAGGTTTATTTATTTGCTCATTTTTTGAACACAGGTACTGGAAATGGAACCCAGGACACTGTGCATGCTAGGCATGCACTCCACCACTGAACTATACCCTCCCTGCACTTTCCCCTTAATTTCTTACAGGTGAAAGACAACTTTGCTTATTTTAACAGCCTCAGCTTTGGCATCCTGATTCTACACCAGCCAGCATGGGAGACAGGAGGGAAAGAGCTTTTTTCCTCCCGACGTGCGCCCATCACGCTTCATGGCTGAGCGATGACTGTCATGTTGTTCTGCTGCTGCTACAGCTTGTATACCAACCACTGACTGTTCTCACGACGACACCATGAAGGGAAACTGTCACGATTCCCATTTCACAGGTGACAAAGAGACGTAACAAAGTCATGGAACTTACCTAAGGTAAGAGTTTCTCAGAGTTCAAGTGGAGATTCAAGCCATGTGACCTACTTCTAGAGCTGAAATTAACAACTGTATTAGATGTGGAATTGGAAAGACTTGATCACTTTTTTCCATGGTTTCTGTTATGATCAAGCACATGTATTTTCAGGTTAAAAGTAGAGTCCAAATCTGTGAGGAAACACAGAAGCACACTTGGGAGAAGCCAAGGCTTATGCCTGAACCTTGTTTTTCTGGGTAAGAGCCACAGCCTTCTATCTGGGAATAACAGTTCCTTTGTACTGCAACCTTAAGTCAAGTCACCATTCCTGTTCTCTTGGGAAATGATCAATTCTGGTTTTGCACCTTCCACTTCAAAGAAGTCTGGCTCGATAATCAATGGTTGTGGAGGAGGAGATGGGCCACCTGCCTCCCTGGCTTTTCTGTGTGGTCAGCAGGAGGCTGTCCCCAATGTCTGTCGACCTCTCTGTGGAGAACAGAAGTGAATGTGAGCGCCACTTTCTTTTTTATCCTCTTCATTAAGACTGCTATTACTTTCAGATTTTCTTATGGACATAGTACTTAAGATTTACAATATATTTTCAGTGTCTTGAATGTTTCAAAACTGTGCTCAAGGTAATATCATTTTAAAGGAAACCTAAAAGCTAGGAATGCTTTTATCAGTCATTCATTCACTCATGTATTCACTTATTCATTCAACACGTGGATATTGTGCGCCTTCTCAGGGATGAGCCTTATCACGGGCGCTGAGGACCCAGCAGGCAACACGACAGGCGAGATGCCTTTCTTCACAGAAATGCCTGCCTCAGAGGAGACAGAACTCGTACCCCAGAGGTAAGGCCTTGGATGTCCCATTTCATCAATCCTGATCATGTTTAGCTAATAACTAGAAAAAAAAGAGAACATTTCACTTAGTGAAATGCACCCAATATTTTAAAACTACCTGAATAAAAAAAATGACTCCTAGTCTTTACTGGGTGAAAACTAGCCCATTTTGATAGGTACAGGTTTTAGCATAATTAGCTTCTGTCTCAGAAAAAATGATGGTAATTTAAATTAACAACAGCATTTGCAACTGCAAATCAGGTAAATCAAGTAATATCTAAATAAATGAAGTTTGGTTTCTAGAAACGTATCAAACGATGTCCAGAAAATGTAGTATACAACATGAGAACATCTATCTAGCTGTCTCTTTATCTATCTACATACATAATAGCTAATACATTTACTATTTTTGATGCAGTTGAATTTTTTTGCCAGGTTCTATGACTTAATCAATCAAACGAACACTTTAATTACCTATACTTCAGTAACAAAACTTTGAAGAGAAGTGTACCTTGGAATTTTCCAGGTTTTTATGATTCTTCGGGAAAGTAGTATTGCACACTGCCTGAAGAAGGTGCTCATAGTTTTACTTCCTGCCTAAGACACTTACATTTTCTATTTTAAACATTTCTTTTCTCTGACATTTGAATTCATCATTCACGTTTGTGACATGTTTTCATATTATCATTTAATACTGATGTCAGTACCAAACAGTAATAAGGGTGCAAACATCTGTTGTTTACTCTGAAATGATTAGCTTCCATATATAATAATAAAAATTTACCCTATTGCGGTAACATTTAAGAAAAAAAACTTGCAGACATTTTGGACTCTGGTGATACGTTTAAAAAGGCAATGGAAAATCAGCTATGTGAGATTTGCCTGCTAGTTGCTTAATCCCAATAAAATCTCAGGTAAGTGAGACTAAAGTTCATTCCAGAAAATGTTTAGGTGAAGGAGAGTCTATCAAATATATGCGTAGGCCTGTTGAGTGTTTAACTCCGCTGAGGCTCAGAAACAATCCAACCAAATTGATAAAACCACCTAAACTTCTGGTAAGGAAGGTCCGTCATGTTACTGTCCTTTCCCAAGTTGGCTGGTTGTTCCTTTGGTGACATTCAGGGATAAGACACAGCTGGCTGATAATACTGCTTTCCGCTGAAATGGAAATATCTTGAGGCATCACATTTCTTTGCCTGGCTAACCTTTATTTCTTCTTTGAAATTGTTCTCAGACATTATATTCTACAGCATGCCTTCCCTAAACCGTCTAGATTAGGCTAAATGTTCCTCCTTGAAACTCACAGCATCTGGTGGATAGTCCTCAGAACTCATCATGGGATTATATTTGAATCATCTCCTAGCTGAAAACCTTCCCTATTAGACTATAAGCAGAGACCCAGCTTTACTCATCTGTGTCATCACTGGTACCCAGTATAGCAATATATTGCCTGATCGTGGATAAGCAGCCAAAAGTTGGATAAAAATGACAAGAACATTACATCAGGCAGTGTGCTAGGCAGGCCCAGGATGAGGATGTTTCTTTCCTTTAAGATCTCATCATCTAATAATCTGGACGTAAATAAATACTACCATAGAGTACGCACAAGTTGCAGTGGGGAACAGAGAGGGGAAATAAATCAGCTCAAGGGAGAGGGAACGCCAAGAAAGGCTTTTGGAGGAGGTAATGTGGAGACCAGATACTGAAAGATGTGTAGATTCTCATTGTTTCATTGATTACCTCAAGAGTAAGAGAGCAAGACAACTTTGGAAAATGGCAGTTTAATATGTCTTCAGTTTAGGATTTTAAAGGGTAGAAAATGGTACTGAAAAAGTAGATAGATGTAACTTGAAATGCCAAGTACTTAGTTTTTTAACCTGCAAAATGAGAAGCCATTGAAAGACTTTAAGCGGTAGAGTGATAGAGTAAAGTTTAAATTTGAGAATGAGAATCCATGGTAGCATGATGGAGGATGAGTGACTGGGGATGCAGGAAGCAAGGAGCAGTGAGGAGAATACTAAGCTGGAAGTAAGCTATGCGACTCAGGGATAGATTAGAGATATACCAAATAAGTAAAATCAAGAGGGCTTGGTGAATTGAAGGATGAGGTGTTTGGTGTGGTGAATTCAGTTTTCTGGATTGGCCCACGGGAGGTATGAAGGTGGCATTCACTGAGAAAAGCAGTGTGTGAGGATAAGGATGTGAGCCCAGTTTTGGACAAGGTGTGTTTGAGGAGTCTGGTGACCAGGAAGAGGTCCAGTCGATAAGAAGGTAGATAGAGCTGGAGTTTAAGGGTGAGGTCTGCAGTAATGATACAGATTTGGCATTTTTCATGCTGCTTGAAGCTGTGGGTGTTAGAGTGGACACTGACATTTTGCACACAGATCTCCTGGGATCCCTTTTGCATTTTCTATTTTCTAGCCAGCATCCCCACCCCAGCTTCCATACAGCCTCGTATCTAGTGGTCTGTACCTGTGCAGAGCTGCCCTCGGGAATGTGGCTGCTGTGTCTGCAAGCTCAGAGAGCTGGAAGTGTCTGGTGGTTTCAGTGCCAAGGGGCAGACCGTAGCCAGCTGTCAAGTGGTACAGGAGTAGAAAGCCCTGCGCTCTTGCCTCCAGTTGGGGCAAACTGTGAGATGTAAGTTGCATTAGTAGGACTTTGCCCCTAATTGCACCTTTGCTTGGTTTGATCCCACTTCCTGTCCTGCTCCCCTACTCCCTTATTGGTCTCCCTGGGAAGCACTTATTTAAAGAATCATTTGCACACAAATTCTCATCTCAAGGTCTCTTTCTGGGAATGTGTACCTAAGACATTTTGTGAATAAGACCACTCAAATAGAGTATTTAAAATAAAAAGGACAAAATATCCAAGTCAGGAACTCAAGGGAGTATCACCAGTTAAGAGATAGGCTGTGAGATCCATTATCTTGAATCCCATGATTGTGGGTAGGGCCAACTTAGGGGTTGGAAACTGTCCACTTAGACTTGGTGATTTCTTCATCCCTTCTCTCTGGCAGGACCAAATTCCTGCTCTGATAAATGTGAAGAGATGAGGGGATTGCCTGATGAAGTGTCGCAACGACACTGGTAGCAAGGACGCTGATAAGCACATCTTGGCCATAACAGAGAAATGAGCATGTTCTATGGCCAGGTGGATATTGTGGATTTGCTTATTAGGAAAGAATGAAGATGCATTACTTCATATATGGGGAGGGGCTGCCATTTTCCCCCTTTCACTCAGTATTATGTGGTGACATCTTTCTCTGCAAATAAATATAGATCTGTATAATTTTAAATTACTGTATTGCCTATTGTTATGTATATGAATTATGGTTAAATACATAATTAATCTCTTACTGATGGATTTCTTGTGTTTTCCCACTTTCTTATTATGAATGATGCGATGAACAACCTAGGACACATGTCTCATTTTGAATAGTTGAGTGTTTTCTAAGGGAAAATTTCAAGTGCGATTTATTGCTAAGGCTAAAATGTGTTGTACATTTTGACATGGGTAGTTATATGAATTTTTAAATTGATAAACCATATTCATGTGTATAATTTATAGTTTTTTTTTCTCATGATTTGACATCACCACTATTGTAAGCCTCCATTTCTACGTGACAGAAAATGTTGTCTAGTCAATTTCAGGTTAAATCAGTTCAAAAGACTAACCTAATACCTGGTTAATGCAGGTTAAAAATTCAGCCATGAGGATATTTACATTTTCTGCTCTGTTTCTTCCTCACCACATCCTCTCCTGGGTCAGTTCCCAGTTCTAAGGGCCTTATGCAGCCACCCCCAGGGTTGAGGAGGGAAGGACTACTTCCTGCTGTTTCTGCTCTGGCTCTGAATTGGTTCTGCACTGGCATTTCCCCCAGATGTAACTTATCACAAAGTGTCCAGTGTTTCTTCAGTGATTAGTCTTTTGTTTTAATGAAACCCTGCTTGGATCTTTGGCTTAAGTCATTTCTCCAAGATGCAACCATATTGTCCTCAGGTTTCTGGCTGGAACCAGCTCCTATCCTGGCCATATGACCCCTGAATCCCTGCTGTTTCTCTCAGCCAATCTTCATATCCCACTTGACACATGGATACTTTGGGTTTCCTACCACACCAATTAGGGGACACAAACAACCTTAGGAAAACTAAGAAGTCTAATGACATCTCCCTTAAAGACCTTTTTTCTTAGTCTTTATGAGAAGATGTAATGCACTAGGTAATTCTGAAGACAATGAATTTGAACTTGGGGAAGTTGAAGTATTGAAGAACAGCTGAGGACAAAAAACAGACTATGAGGAAGAAATGTCAGGCAATGTTAAAAGTACAATGTAAGTTTCAGGCCATAAATTTCTAGTGGAAAAAAAGCTGGACAAATATGTGACATTTTCTCTGTCATTGCTCAGTGATAGCAAGGGGTGGAAGACTGGGAGAAAATGGATGTGGGACTGGAAGATTGAGGATGTCAACAAATTATGGGAGTGAAACAATAAATGAGCTGAACAGTTGGCAGGTGTGGTCAGAGAAGGTAATGGATTCTCAAAGTTTCAAGGTAGAAAGATTTTGGGAGATGGAACACTTTCTTGTGGGGGGGGGGTTAGAGTAGAGTAGTGGAACCCACTATATTGAGGAAATAACTGTGAGACTGGGGTTTTCATGGAAATTAAAGGTAGTTTATGAAGGTTGAACTTGGGGTGAATAGGAAGACAAAAGAGAGGTTCTGAAGTGTTTGAAACATGTAGAGAGGTGACGGGGAGTTAAATGGAATGAAGTAAAGATACTGTGAGTGACAACAACAAGGAGGAGTAAAAACATGAGATGCTAGAGGACGAGAAAATGAAAGGCAGACAGATTTGACATGAGGGAGGAAGATAATGGTCTGGAAGTAAAAAGCAGGACATTTTAATACCATCCCACTTCTCCAACTCCAGACGTAGGTGACATACAGAAGGATGAGAAGAGCCATTCTCGGGGGTGGGGGGAGCAGGATTTCAGCTGGGGTGCGAGGTAGCGGGAGTTCATGAGGCAGCTGACTCGGGGAGCAGGAGCACAGTGATGAGAGAGAGAGGACTGAAAAGAATGCAGGACCACTGGGGCTTGCATGCCATGTGATCGGCAAAGCAGATGGGATTGGGAGAGAAATTTAGGTGACTGTTCTTAGTGTTCTGAAGAGAACTTAGCTAGAACACTGCGTGCTGTTGCTGGCCGAGGTCTCAGGAGCTGTGAGTCTCTTCACTTCTTCTCTATGGCCTTGTCAGCAGCGAGTTAACTCAGCTTGAGATTCCAAACAGAATATTGATTAAAATACATTTAGAAGATTAAATCCAGAGTAGGGTGTTGGGAGCAAGTGTGAATATGCGTCATGTGTCAAATAAAAGTAGAATTCACTTGTGGATAAAGTGGTTGAAATTCCAATGTGAACTTAGGTAAAACTTAGCTGGAAGGTGTTGAGTTTTTTGGGTTGTGTGATATAATTCACAAAAATATTATTAAAGACTTTGAAAGTCATCTTTCTCAAAGCAGATGCTAATAGCAGCCAAAGAAGCAGTCTCTTTTATCTAGACTCTGAAGATTATAAGAGAGGGTGGGGTGAACACCCTGCCAAAGTCACGGCTAATTTGACTTGCTCTATTCAGATTATGTCATCCTTAATTCTTGCTTTTTAGTTGTAACAAAACTGAACAGCAAATCTTGTTAGGGAAAGAATAAGAAAAGTAGAGTAATTAAGAGAAAAGAAATGACAGCATGCCTGTTCTTTTCTTGCCATCATTCCCAGTTCTCCAAGAGAGTGGTAATAGGACCAGGTAAGTAAGATGCTATTACGTGTTAGGGTCCCTTCCTGGAGGGCACAGCTAAGGATGTCAGACTCGAGTTTGGTCCTGGCTTTGCATTTCTGTTCTATCTTTAGTCATTTCCTGTTTGGTGTGAGTTAACAGTTCCTTTGGTGGATTTTTTTTTTCCCTCTGAGTCATCTTACTTGATAATGTCAGCGATGGGCTCACTGGCACATGTTGTATTGTCAATCTGTGATTCTCACTTTGGGCCATTTCTGTTGCTTGTGTCTCTTCTACTTGCAATTTCCCTTTGGTCGCCATCCCCTATTTTAGGAGAACTAAATCCACATGCAGAGAAATATTATAGGTTAATCTCAGCAGGATGTGTGAGAAAGAGACCTTGGAAACAGGATGAATCTTGGAGTGTCAATTCTATTTGCAGAGACTTGATCCTTGCTTACATGGACCGATCACAGTTGCTGAAAAAAAATAACTCTGTGATATTTTCATGGATTCAGCCATATGGCACCGCCCTACCTGAACCATCATTCTGTTTTCCCTTACAGACACTGAGGAATGCAATATGGACATCCCGTCTGACTGCACAGTATACAAACTCTTTACCTAATGTCGCAGATGGGTTTCATATATCCAAGGGGCTGTTTATTAATGTGGATATTTTTTCTCTTGCTTATTTACATATTGCTCAGAAGCCTGCCTACAACATGGAAATAATTTGCATGCATCTCATTTCTTAGGAGTAAAGCACGCTCCTACACAATAGGGCGCATCATTACACAGAGAGGCAAGTCATTTTGGGATCTCCATTTCCATGCTTTGTGGGGGCAGTGCCATAAAAGCACTCTCTCCACAAATCACTTTCTACAATTTATTTGAAGTTTTGAGCAGTTATAGAGAGGTTCTTAAATGCTTGGAAATAGTAAGGTGTAGCAGAGAAGCAGGACCTTGGAGAGTTTGGTGGAAGTGTAGGCCTTAGAATAAGGCTGACTGAAGAAATATTCCTGGCTTCACTATTTACTACCTGGCAGCCTTAGAAAGTATTTAACCTGTGTCAATCTGGTTCCTCATCTATAAAGCAAGAAAAATAACATGTACCTTGTAAAGTTGTCAGGCTTGGATGCTAGGTATGTACAATTAAAAATGGTTGTGGAAAAGGCATTATTAAAACTAGTGTTAAAATTATTTAGGGATTATTTTTATCTTTGTTTTCTCAGGACAAGGATACTGATGTTTCCAGGAAGTAAAGATAATTGTCTATAATTCTTTGTCTTTACCCCAGAAGAGTTCTTGAAATGCACATTCCCAGTCCCTGTGGGAGTGCCTGGCAAGTGGCAGGTGCTCAATCCACGTTTGTTTAATTAACGATAAAATTGATTCATTCATATGAAAAACATTTAATGTGCCTAAATAAGTATCCATATTTAGGGAGATGAAATCAAAATTTTATAGACAATCATTGGATAATTTTCTGGCAGGAAAAGAAATCGAATATGACAAGATATGTAGATTTTTTTTTCACTCTTTACTTGCTTCAAACTCTTTTGGTTTAGAAACCTGACACTTGGAGAACAATGAAAGAATAGGAACACCATTCCATGAATTTCTTCATCTTTGTACACTGCCTTCCTTTAATAGAAGGCTAGCCTGTCGGAGCACAGCGATCTTGCCTGTTTTATTCTGGCCATTGCCTAAAACAGTGTCCTGAACATAGTAGTTGCTCAATAGTTATTGAATAGATTTCTTGGTCTTCATAATCTAATACCTGGGGAAAAAATTTATAACATATCTTTCTTCTTCTTCACCCCTAGAATTCTGGGAAGCCCACAGTCTTTATATTCAGGATGGGTTTTTTTTTTAATTCTAATGTTTTTAGTTTTTCACAAAACATTTCTTCTTTTACTATTAATTTCCTCTTGTATCACTTGGTTAAATGGTTATCCAAACAATTTACCTTGCATACCTAAATTTGTTTCCGTCAAAAACCTTAAATTTAGCTATCCATAGCAGTCAAGTTGACGTTTCTTTTTTGGTTTAGACCGTGTAGACTTAGTCATGGTTTTCAGATGTTTCTCTTTGGAGCAGACCTTCACTAAGCTTTGAGGAAAAAATGTATATTAATTATTTTCTTAGGACTTAATTTTTTGTTTCTATCAGATAAAACTTCCAGATGGATGGCAGATCATAGAATCACATTGAAGCACTCGATTTGCAAGCTGGAACACAATGATCTGACCATGTCACTGTCAACAGCACAACCGAGTGTACACCTTATGTCTGGATCCTCTAATTTGCACGTTTTTTCCTGACACGTTTACAAAGTCTACAGGCTGAATCCTTCATCCTCACTTAGGAGTTAGTGATGTTTTTAAATATATCAATTCTAATAGGAATTGAATGAGAACCAATAAGCCAAACCATAGACTATTTCCAAAGCCAATTAATATCTTCTTTTGGAACTAGAGTAGGAGTCAGCATCATTGAATTTCTTGTTCTTCTTATAGTAAATTTCATAATAAGTATAGCTGGCCGCAAAATCAAATGTCATACATGCTAGGAGGGACTTAACAATGGAGCAGAAAGATGTGTTCTAGGCCCCCCAGCCTGTTTTATGGTTGCATGAACTTGGGCAAGCCATTTGGCTTTGCGCCAAAATAATTCCTCATAGAAAGAAGGAAGGGTTTCAATAAGATAATTTTGAGGTCCTTAATAGCTCTAAATTTTTTATGATCCACAAAGTAGGTAGGTCAATCCTAAATTTAAAAAAAAAACAAACCATAGTTATGTAAAATGAAGCAGATATTTCTATCACAATAAGCCTTGTGCACAATGGCAAAGACTTCTTAGCCTTGCTTACATTTATGTGACACAGTCCCACCTAAGTGACAGTCCCTGTCCTCGGTGGGATCATTCCTCAGCAATACATTTTGAAACATTTGAGGAGTTCAAAGGCTCCCTCAGAATTCGTCTCTTACAAGTTGAGGAAAAATGAATTCAGTCAAAAATAGGATCCAAGGTCTGTGTTAGTGTGCTCTGGAAAATATTAAACATTCAAAAAAAAAAAACCAGCA
Organism: Vicugna pacos; assembly: GCF_048564905.1. Taxonomy (NCBI): domain Eukaryota; kingdom Metazoa; phylum Chordata; class Mammalia; order Artiodactyla; family Camelidae; genus Vicugna; species Vicugna pacos. The sequence goes on along the minus strand of NC_132992.1, from coordinate 37,695,655 downwards.
ATAGCAAATACAACAGTAATTTATGGCTCATGACAGAGCTCAGGCATGTGTGTGGCTTATCTCTATATGCTAACATGTTGACAACAGAGCAATAATGATGTTTAATTCAAACAATCTTTTTATGGCAGGCAGTACGTGAGAAATATTTTTGATATATTCATCTTGTTTTTGTGTTCCAGGATCATCTTGCAAAAGCAGGCTTGAATCCTTCCTAAACGCGTGGTCCTTCGATGTGAACTGATAGAATATTATGACTTCCTTTGTCTTCTGTTTTGTGATTTTGCCAGTAGTTGAAACAAGGAGAACAATAGCGTGTACATGAATAGAATTGAGCATTAAGGAAGGTGCAGAGATACTGAAAGCTGACAAAAGAGGAACACTAATGAACCAAAAAAAAAATTGGTTTAATTTCTTAAGTTAGGGATTTCTATATCTACATCCCTGCATCTTTTGTTTTCCTTTAAAAAAGGACAAATAGTTTATTCAAAGGGAATTAATTTTTCATGAATAGCTCTATATAATTTATTTTAACCTAAATGGAATGTTTGTAATGTATCTAAAAGACAAAGATAAAATGATACTGGTCTCTCTGGGGAAAAGGCCCCACCTGAAAAATAATGGGACCTCAAATCCATGTGTTAAAATTGTTTATTGATTTATTTATACACACTTTCTATGTATAGTGTGATTATTGCTCTCATTCTCATCATTAGTGACCTTTAGCAGGAAGTCAGTTGCTACATCAAACTATCTTTCATAGCATACAGTTTGCTTTAGAGATCCAGGCACTGTAGTTTATGGGGACTTTACGTTTGCCTTAGAAGCCTTGCCGCAAATCCTTTGTTCACCTTCAAGTGCCATGTTGCCTCTGTTGCATCAGCTGGGAATCTGTAACCTTTCCCGTGACCTCTCTTGCTGCCAATCTCCCCAAATGATGCACTTCTTCCTCCAGAATTAACACTCCAGACCCTTCTCCCTCTGTCACTCTATTAGTTTGGATATTTTAATGTTTACTGAAGTGTGACTAGATTTAGCTCTAGAGTGATCTGCACTTTTTAATGCTGCTTTTCAATGGAAAGGTATCTCTAATTGGTGGGTTTGCCTGACTCCCACCCTCACTCCCTGTTCATTCTCTGCCTTGAACCTTTCATCCTACCAATAAAAGATCTCATCTGGTTACTTTGAATTTTCGTGTTTGTTGAAAAATAGTTTATTTTTTTACCAAAGAGTCTTTTGTGGGGAAAACATTTTATTTTTTCCCTAGTCTCTGCAGCCCTTCAATTTGTACTTGGATATTACTCTCTGCCATTACCTAGATCCCACCATGGCTGGGTCCTAGGTGAGAGCACTTTAGTTATCTGTTCCCGGGCACATAGGTCAACAGACTTCACCTCCCAGATGGAACTGTGCCTCCCCACCCTCCTTTGTGAGGGACCTACAGCCACTCCCAAAGAAGGCCAGGGCACTCAGCATAGCAGCCCCAGTTTCAGCCTTTGCTTCTCTCTGCTCCGGCTGCAGCTCCCCTGCCCCCTGCCCCAGTCTGTCTCCAGGTGTCTCCCACTGTGGGTTGGGAATGACAGTCCTGTCTTTGTCTACAGGGCTCTCACAGTGTCTCCGAGCCCTCCTGGGACAGTTTCCAGCTGCCTCCACTTCTGATCTTCGGTAAAATTTCTTTCCATCCAGCAAGGAAGCACCTTCCCTTCTAGTGTCCAGAGTGCTGGTGGTGGTGGTCCATGGCAAGGAGACCAGGTCCTGAGTGACACTGAGTTTTCAGCTTTACTGAACCAAAGCTCTGTTTCTGGAACTCTATTCCCCAGATGGGATGCTTGGGTTTGCATGGGAAAACCAGTTTTAAACCTTACTCTTGATGCTTCTCTTAGAGATTCTCTTAAGAGACCCTTCGTTTCTCTCTGTGGTCTGGATTCTGTTTTCACTCCCTTTTGCCTGTAAGACATATTAGTATATGTTTGGACTCCTATTGAAGACGGGTTCAAGTTCTTCCCCATGATGTTCATATGTGGCATATGAATCAGAGGCTGTGACTGCTGACCTCTGCTTAAGTTTCTGTAAGCAGATAAGGAGGCTCTGTCTTCCCAGTGTCAGCTCTGGCCCAAATAAATCATGTTACACCACATCTCTTCATTTGATCAGACTAATTTATTTATTCAGAGTACAAGAGGGAGAGAGATCTCTCTTCATTGCTAGTCTAAATATTATATTAACCAAGCTGCCTGCTTTGTTATTGACTTGAGGAGAGTGAATGGCAGGGCATATGGGGGTTATTATGACTCCATGTTTTTTGTTAAATAGTATTAGTTGCACATTCTAGACCAGTGGGTGAGAACGGGGTGAGTGGCACCCTCCTGCGTGGCTAGAGTCAGATGCAGAAAAAAGTGGAGAGAAACATGGTAAATGCTAAATGAGCATGAGTTTAGAAATGGAGAAAGAAGGACCCACAGATTTTGTAGGCAGAGTGGAATTGTGAGGCAGGCTGAGGATGGACGACAGAACTAAGAAATTCAGAAAGGGACTGTAAGATAGAGCAATGATTTTATGTCAAGAGATCGGCCTGAGGAAGAAAAGAAAAGGTCTAAGACACTAGGTCTTAGACACTAAGAAGTGATTTCAGATATTTGGGTAAAATGAGAGATTCCAGAGCAAAGTATGTGTACATAGTCGCCTGTGTACATTACAAAAACTTTCTTCTTTTAGAAAAATTTTTTGGTAGTCGGAGGGTAATTAGGTTTATTTATTTATTTATTTTTAATGGAGATTGAACCCAGGACCTGTGGGGACTGAACATACAAGGGATTGGGCCCAGGACCTTTGCACTCTTCCACTGAACTATACCCTCCCTCCCCCTCAAAATTTTCTTATTTATCTCCTACAAAATGTCTGGGAATTAATACTTTGTCTTTATAAAATTTTTATGTGACATAAAAGTATTCATTTTAAATAATCTTCAGTGAATTTAGGAATTTTATTTTATACTCTACAGTTAAATGTTGGTAAACATGCTTAGAAGGTAGTAATGACTGCCCCCAACTAAGAATAGGAAATTTCCAGATTTTAATTTACTTAACTGGAGGTTACCACGTTGCAGAATGTATTTCTTGAAAACTGGTTTCTTTGAGCTACAAATCTAGTGAGGTTATTGTATATATGGGTTGCCAGGGAACAGTGTCATTAATAATTAAAAATTCTTAGGTCAATATCAATAGAAGTTTCAAAGAATAATGTTGTTTCATAACATTCCTTAATTGGTGAGTTACTTTCACACAATTGTTTTGGAAAACGGAATCTTGAGTGTTCATGAATGTTCAGTGGAGTGTGTTTCTGATTTTTACCCTGGTATGATTTCATTGATGTTTCAAACAGATCACAGTGGAAAACTGCTAACATTGTGTCATGAAATTGATGTGGGCATTTTCATTCTCCTGGAAGGCTGCATCTCAGTGTCTCTATAATATGAAAGCCCCCACATCACACTGATGAGGAAATCAAAGCTGTATCCTGTTTATCTTCCACCTCAGAGTGGGCATAAGATTACTACTTTGAATATGCTAGTTTTGCTTGTAAATTCAATGGATTCAACTAATAGAACTTTAAGGTAACTTCAAATTCCAATTGTATGATTCTTAACCTGATTCTTTTTCAGTTAATTGAAGGTGGAGAGATTTACATCTTAAAGTATTGAATCTTCCTTTCCTATTTACTTAACTCATTTTATGTTATTTAACAGTTTTATAGTTGAACGCTTATTAATTTTTTTATTTGATATTTTAGAGTTTTTTCATTGCGAGGGTGGGAAAGCTAATATCATCCCACCATTGACAAATCTCAAAACTTCTATGAATTTTCTGTTTACAGCCTTATATTTTCTAGGTAGACACAGCACACCTCTCATGTATTTGACATCTAGACTAGATCATTTCTTAGCACTCCATACTCTATATGACAAACTTATTTTCAATAATAATATGGAAGGAAACAAGTAATAATAATAGCCAGAATAGAAATGCAGACAGATTAAAGGCTTTTTAATTAAAATTTACATTTATATACATGCCAGTTAAAGTTAGTATTAAAAAGAATACAAGTATTACAGTACATGAACGGAAAAAAGCTATGGGTTAATACTTTTCAATTACATTAATGTATTTTTTTAAAAGAGGGGAATTTATTTCTACATACAGTCTGTCAGTAATAATTATAACTGTACAATTTTTATTTTCAAGCCTTAACATATATGAATTTGTCAATTAAAGTTTGGAAAAATTAATCTTGGTTACTCATGTTTAGTAGTATAGCTAGGCTTGTTAATCCATCTTTGCTCGTAGTGGATAGGATATTTCTATTAGTTTTCATTTTAGAGGTTTTTTTCGCACATGAAGCAGCAGGTATACAAATAGGAAAAGTCTTAAACATAAGGGTAAAATTTTCAGTGATTCATAAAGATCCCATTCCTTAATGCAGTCCAGAAATTGTCATACTGTCCATGTCTATGTTTCTTGGGGATCAATTCTATCAGCTTCCAAATATCGCTGTTTTCCACTAAAATATCTTCATCAGAAAGTCATCATAAATTTCTGCTACATTAGGTTGAAACAAATATTTCTTTTTCTTCTACAAAAATCAGAGGGAATAGCTGTCTAGTCACAAACATTGCAATGATATGATCCATTGCTTTAGAATGAACGTCCAGTTCTTGGGGAAAATGAGGCACTCAAGCTCAGTATCTTGTGTCTTTCTCCTGGCATTCATACAATGGCAGAATTGAGGTCAATCCAGTTCAGTTTCTTCATCTTTATAATCACTTTAACCTCTTTGATATCACTTTTTTTGTGTTGTTTTAATCTGCTGTTTCGGTGCAGGAATATGTAGTGTCATAAGTGTACAAGACACAAAGAGTGCCTGAAGCAACCCTGGATGATTCTGAAGTCTTAGGAACGTCCTCTCAATACAAATCCATGTAACTGAGCCCTGTGCCAGGGAATGGCTGCATAGCTAGGAATTTCCCATCTTGGCTTCCAGATACATTACAAGTTATCAAAAAACAAATGATACAATGTGCTAATTTGAAATGTATATATAAATATATATATATATACCCCAATATGTACATACATTAACAAACAAGAGTCACTCAAGCTGCAGTTTTAGATCTTAGAGCAACAATATTTGTTTTCAGAGAGAAGTATTGTATTGTTGACATTGTTTAGAATTGCTGGCACATGATGGTAATAGAATCAGACTGAATTTTAGTTGGTTTTGCTACTGTTTTACAGTTCTCTATAGACAACACGTCTTTGTAGTCTTTGTATCTGAAGTCGACCATTCCCATCACTACATTGTAGCAGTGTAAATGGGCATTCATCACTAGATCCTGACTGAAATGAAATTGTCTTTAATTTTCCATTATGTTTAAGTTTCCATAGCTATTTTGTAAATAACCTATTACCAAGGAAGTTCCCTTCTATTCCTAGTTCACTAATTTTTAAATCAGGAGTGCTGAATTTTATGAAATAATTTTCTATATCTATTGTGATGATTATATGGTTTTTATCTACCTGTTTGTAAATGCTACATTAATAGTTTCCCAGATATGGACACATTCTTGAATTTGGGGGATAAAACCTACTTCATAATGTATTATTCTTTTATATAGTGCTTTTAGTCATTTCTTGGTACTTTGCTTATAAACATTTGTAAACAGTATAGGTCTAGAGGTTATTTTTTGTGCGTTAACATTTAGTTTTGATATTGAGGTCACGAGATGTCATTGAATGAGTTTCGAAGGTTTCAAATTTTTTGGTATTCTGTAGGAATTTATGCAACAAAGCAATAGTTTGTTCCTTGCTGGCTTGGTCCCTTTTTTCTCTTTTCCTAAGGAGTAGTTTTTGTATTTTGTTATCTACTGTCTGCCTCTCCCAGAATTAAGTTTGTGTTATTGTGATAGTAAGCATATCTTGATTTAAAACATAAATGTGTTATCCTCTTCAATGTCTCAGAAACATTACTTGAATTATTTAAGTTCTCCACTGTTTCGTCTAATTGCACTGTTTCATTCGGTGCAGGGTTCAGTTCTTTTCTGTGTTGACTGTGTTGACTTTAGTTTCTTGCTGGTGGTTTTCCTCAAATGTCTGCCAATTCTTGGTTATCTCTTTTCATGTGTAAATGAGGTTCTAGGTGGAACAGTGTTGGTATCTGAAATAGAGTTTCAAGATATCTGCAGACAGCCAAAAGTTGCTAATGGAATTTGAAAGTCCTTCTCATCACTTCACACTTTTCACGTCCCAGCCATGAGAACAAACAGGCCCTAGGACAGTTATAGGGAAGATTAGAGTGGATAAAAAATGACCCTAAAGATGAGTTCTTTTCCAGTAAGTTCCTAGGTCCTTTATGCAAATAAACAATTGACGGGTGCCTCAGCGATGTTCCCAGACACAAAAACTTTCCTTGGCCATAGAGTGCAGTCAGGTTAGTTTGCCAAGCTTGGAATCAGACGAAAGGATAAATAATGAATACGTAGTGGTGAATAAAAAGTGTTCTGTTCTAAACATCTGGGACTTATGTTGAGAACACAAATGTGAATTTGCTAATATCTTTTAGAATTTATACAAAAATTGATATACACTCATGTATTATGGGTGAAACATTTAAAAAATAAAAATTAAGAAAGGCTAAATGAACAAAATTAATTTATGATTCCAGGACCTCTTCCTATACAGGAATTAATTTTTGAAACTATGTATGTCCAGACTGACTCTGCAGATAAATTTATATAAATGATGGTTAGTTTACATGGTACAATCTGATTATTCTGCTAAATTCCACCTATTCTTTGGATTTCCAACTCTTGTTTTGTATCTAAGCTCAGAATTATTCTATCTTAAACTTAGGTCTCCCATGAGCATTGCTACTTGGAGAGGGAATTGAGACTGAAGTTGGTCCCTTTAGGTTAACTAATGTGTTAACATATGTTAAAGCAACAGATTCTTTAGCTACCATCCTGAATGATACAAAGGGTCTGAACCCAGAAAGGGATGGAAAATGTGACACAGCCAGTAGTTTTCAGTAGAGGAGACAGGCGTAGCAATTAAAATTCTGGTTGACTGGGATGGGGACAGCAATAGGAGGGAGGCCTGAGGGTGCCTGGGGAGGAAACTGGGACAACCTGTGAATTCCATCTCGGAAAAGATCCTTGCATCCCCAATGTCATTGCCCTGGTTCACTCTCTCATTTTCTCTCTATCTAGATATCACTGTTGTTTTCTGATTATTTCCCTTGACTAAACTCACCACTCCACCCCCATGCGTCCTCCATGTTACCTTTCTAAAACATTAACTTTAGCAGTCATTTCCTTCTTAAAAATTTTCAACAGCTCCTTATTGCTACAGAATAAGGTACAGATTCCTTGGAATGATTCAAAACCATCCCCTCTCCCTCATTCTACCTTTACTGCATATGTATTGCTGTGAGGGAGCTCACACTCTGGACCACCTGGCTTCACATCTTGACTCTACCACTTCCCTGTTGCCTGGCTTTGGTGAGATATCAAACCTTTCTCTGTCTCAGTTTGTTCTTCTGAAATGATGATAATCCTGATTTTACGTGGGATAGTTGTAAAGGGCAATTGAATGATTATATTTTAAGTACTTGGAAGTGGTACATGCTAACCCTCAACAAATGTTAGCAATTATTATTAACATCATATCACACCAATCTTCTCCATGTAATTTATGCTATACTGTATGAAAGTAGTTACAGTTCCCAGAAAGTGCTAGGTAGGCATTCTCCATCCTCCCAGTGCCACAGTTTTGCTTATTCTATCTTGAAAGTTGCAAATTTAAGTATTTTTAGGCATCTGGCAGAGCAGGGAAGGAAATTGTGTGAATTGGAGAGCATATGCCCTTTCCTTGCAAAAGCATACAAATGAAAACTTATATTTTAATACTGTGCTGACCAAAGGAATCATATCTATAGTTCCTCCTCTACTTTTACAGAAAATTACAACCCATCACTCAAGGCCAAAAGCAAATATTATTTCTTCCGTTGACTTCTTTGACTTCCTCCCTCCTTTATACTCACATAGCGCTGACTGTACTTATGCTATTTATAATGTTTATTGTACTGTATTTTATGTAGATACCTACATAACTGTCTGCCCACTTAAATTTTTTAGTCCTCTAAGAGTAAGTAAAATGTCTTGTCTCTTTTTGCTTTTCCAATATCTAGCCAGTGTTTATTACATTTTTTTGAATGAATATGATAGTATCTGAGATATATGCAAATATGGAAAATCAATATGAATAAGGATGAAAAGGTTAAGAAGCCAAACTAGTGGGGCAGTGAATTCAAACAAGCTGCTTCCCATGTTTGTATTGATTTTGACTAGAATCTCACTCATGGATTGTTGCCCTATACTGTCTTTGGTCTAATGTTATTAATGACACCACTTTTAATTCCCACCAATTCAACAAGGCAAGAAACTAAAGGTGACTTGATAAAGTAATAGACTTTTATTTCCCAATGGAGGTTGACTGGTTTTTACATAAAAATTACTAAGAGTCATAAAGGCATTGATAGAAAATCTTCAGTAAAAGATTAGTGCTTTTTCAGATGTGTTAAAGGTGATGATTTTCTTATTTCATCAAGATATGAAAGGGTGAAATGCCAATAATTTACCCAAGCTAATTGCTTCTGTTTTTATGTACAACAAACAAATAAACCAAAGCCAAATAAACAGCTCTCTCCTCCCCTAAACACCCAAGAAAAGGAAAAAAGACTAAACTAACAAACCAAAGCCAAAACCATCAATGGGAAGGGACAGCGCATGCGTCTGGGATATATGGCAACCTCTGCTGGACTGTTCAGGACCCAGGGCCAGTTCTGGAGCTCGTGGAAGCAGTTCTCAGCTACCTGTTGCCCAGTCCTTGTGACTCACCAGGAGCGCAGCAGGGAGCTCTCTCTTCTTTCTGGGTATATTAATCAGATTTGTCTGCCATAGCAAAATGTCATAGCCTGGGAAGCTTAAACAATAGAAATTCATTTTCTCACAGTTTGGATGCTGGAAAGTCCATGATCAAGGTCCGGCAGGGCTCAATTCCTGGTGAGGGCTTCCTTTCTGACTTGCAGGAGACAGCCACCTCCTAGTGTACTCATACGACCTCTTCTTCGTGTGCCCACTGAAGGAGGGAGAGACCTCTCTCTTCCTCCTCTTACAAGGCAACCATTTTTATTGGATTAAGGCCCCCGTCTTATGACCTCATTAAATCTTAAGCATCTCCTAAAGGCCTTATCTCCAAATCCAGTCACACTGAGGGTTAGGATTTCAACATGTGAATTTGGGGGGGACGTGATTCAGTCCAAGCACTGGGATAGAGTCCTCTTGCTTTGAGTGCCAGTTTACAAAGTCATTCTCTTCCCTTTTGATTAAAACACTTTTTTGAGTAATTATATCATAAGGACTGACTTCTTTTTTATCTTTTGAACCTCTCTAAACATGTTATTTCTCAGTTTAATGAATTTCATCGGTTTCAGTTATTATTGGGGGAGGGTCTCAACAAATATTACATCTTTCAAAACCTTAAATAAATGCATCAGTAAAGGAAAAGAAATCAATATTGTTAAGGCTTTCCTTCTCAAACAATTTTTAGCAATGTATCTGCCCATATTAATATGACCTCAATGAAAAAAAACTCCCAGAGTTTATTTGTGATCATATTCAACTTTAAAAACAGCCCCAACTTTTCACTGATTCTCTTTAGCCCAAATTCTTAAGAACCCTCAGTCCGATGGGAGAAATACAGTTCTGACTAAAAAATTCAATTGATACACATAATGCAAGAGATAAAGCAAAGGAGGGGAAGAGGATATTTTTAAAACATCTTTTTGGTGTTTCCAATAAAGCTTGATTTTTTTTTTTTAACATCTCCCTGAGCCACCCAGTCCTCCCTAGAAACTTTACTGTCATGATGGTACCTGAAGAGTGATATCACTACCAGACCTGGCCGTTTGTTTCTGAGCAAGAACAGCTGTGCGACAGACTGTTTGAACAGTCCCCGTTTCAGGATGCAGCATGGATCTCTGACACCAAGGCGGTACTGCACCAGCTGGCTCTGTGCTCGATGCTTTGCTATTCCTGGATGATTTACCTGTTCTCAGCCCTGTCACCTTACTGTTTCTGCCATCTAATTAAAAACCCATGTTACTGGATTCACTCTGCTGCAAATTAGCAATGCTATCTGTGTTCTCTCTGAGCCCAAACTGGCCATTTTTACTTTATGAGACATGATTTATTTTTAAATTCATACAAGATGCTTGATTATTTATTTGTGGTATATTTTAGCTCTCTTGTGGAGTCTCGATCAGAGTAATCCTCTTCTAATGTATTCATATAGAGTGAAGATCTAAATTTCCTAATCAAAATCATGTCAGCAAAAGTGGAGCTGCTCTTATGATAACATTTTAGTCTAGAAAATGATTTTCCTTTAAAAGGGATTCAATGGACATGATGACATAAAAAGAAGCAGCAAAATTACACACAATCAGTTCACATAATCAAAACAGCAATGTTTTATATTCAGCAAGGATTTCTTTTTTACTATAATAAATGGAACCAAATAGTCCTTTTGGAATTCTGCAACTGTGTTATGGCTACAAATGCAATACTACTAGCGTTCTACAGAATTAGGGACAAGCACTTTCAAAACTTTAGAGGAAAGGATCCCATTGAGACATAGTTCCTAAATATACATTTGGATTATATTCCATCACGAAGACTGATGTTCTGTCTTCACTTTAACTTCATTAAGAACTCACCATTAAATCACGATTAGTCTATTTTTAAATTCATGCAAATAGTCTAATGGTTGCATTTTAATCACAACTTCCTGGAAAAGAATTATGTTTCTAATATATACACTGGAAGTATATAAGATCTATGGAAACTTTCTAGATTCATAAGGAAAACCTGGTCCTGTCTTGTGGGATGCTCTCATGGCCTTTGTGCTTACTTCTATCAGTATAGTATTCCAGAAGTGTGTGTGGTAAGGCATGGTCAGTTTTTCAGAAAGATTAGTGTTCTGTGACACAAGTATTGTGTACTGCACATCTTTATAGTCTTAGAACCTAGTCTGGGCCTGATATATGATAGGTGTTCCAAAAATGATTGTTGACTGACTTCATGAAAACTAAAGGAACATAGACTAGTGTTCATGTGACTAAGGTACGAAGTTAATTGCCTTCACAAGTTGTAAAATTATAGTCACATCTATATCTATAAAAGAGTATCTAAATCAGTTTCATGAATTATTGTGCATAATCAAAGCTATGCTTTTTTATTAAAGGCTCTTTGATTCATAATCACATACACACACATCTTTTATGTCTTTTATGTATTTGACCTGGTGAGATAACCACTTCCTATTCAATGATCAAATTATCCCCTGGTCTTTTCTAGATTGTTGACCTTGAGGGTTTTATTTCTATAGTGCATTTCTTTACTTTTTACAGTGAATTATGAAAAACATTGTGTAAATTTTGAGAACATCAGTTTATATACTTCAGGGACTATATTTGGGAAGTAAAGATGGAGTGACAGAGTTGCTGGAGAATTTTTAAAGTACTGAAGGTGTCTCTCAGTTGTTACGGGGCCTTTAAAGTGCAGGAAGTCACCACCTCAATCCAGGACAGATATACATATACTGCCATGGTGGTTACAGAAACTTTTGTTATGAGCCTGGAAGTCACCAAGAAATTTTAAAAGGGACAGAAGAAAATACTATTAAGAAAGAAGACTTAACTCCCCAGGGACCGTCTGCCTGGCTTCCCTTCTCCCAGGAGCTATTTCTTCCTGCTTCATATCACAAGGGTGTCAAGAAAAGAAGACTTTCCCTTTTTATGAAAGCAAACTGCAAAGACTCATAAAGCTTCACAGATCACAACAGAGCAGCCTGTTAATGGGAAGTTGTCAGAGATTACTTTGCGACTTAGAACAAGCATCATAACTGGCTGAAGTGAAACTGGAGAGTTCATAGCAATCGTGAATCTACCCAAGGTGGTCAACAAGACAGAAAGGTAAGTGGGCAATGAAGTCATTGATGGAAGCATGACCAGGAAGACCATTGCTTTTGTAGCCATTCAGCATAAATGCTGAGGAAATTGCTTAAAAGGTAGCCAAAGAAAAAGTATAACTTCCAGGGTCTATGTTGACAGCAGCCGGAAAGGGGTACAAAAGGGATAGCATAGAGACAGGAAATGTACAAGGAGAAGAGAATAAGGAACAACAGTGCTAGTAATAAAATTCTCATCTTGCAGTGAAAAAATCACTGAACATAGAAAGGGAACTTGGGGTTCTTTATTGCTTACAGGGGACGTCAGTATAGAGCCCAAGAACTGGACAGTCTGACTAGGGAATAAAAAGAAAGGAGGCCCAAAAAAGAGGCCAAACACGATGATTTTGCATTCATTTCTTTTTTTGCAAGAGTGTATAATTCTTTGAATGGACCACACGTGTTTTTTGTGTGTGTGTTTTACAGTAGGAACCTGTGGCTTATGTTCTTATGTGCTTTTTAAAAATTTTTTTTCTGAGCTGAAAAACCTAATTTATATTTTTTCTGATCCTCATTTTAATATAACAGTTATATTTAATTATGTTGTATATCTATTTGCCTAAATATCTTCAATTATTTGTAGATTAAGGCAGATAATTTGAAAATAAAAAGATAAACACCTGTATTTATGTTAATTATATAACAATTACCTTAAGCACAAATGTAACTAATTATGTAATATATTTTAAATATGAATTTATAATTAGGTATACAGTTGCCTACATTAATAATGTACACAAATTTATTTAAGTGTTAATTTAGGCCTGTCTATAACTAATTATAAAAAGTTAGAAAATGTATTTGTTCACTAAAAGTGTTATTTAGTTTCTCTGAGCTGATCAGCTTTTTTCTCCTCTAGATGCTAAAGAACCCCTTTAAACATTATAAACCATACACAACTGAACTTAAGGGGCCCAACACATATTATGCATTATCTTAGAACATTTGTCCAAAATAGAAGACAAATGATTACACCTTGCACCACCTACCATGTAAAAGGAAGATCAGTGTCCTGTGATCCTCACTGGGTTTTGGAGGCATCTAAGACCACATGTTGGGACTGTCTTCTGACTTACATGGGTAACATAAAAGGCTGTTATTTTGACCAGGCCCAGTAAAGGGCTTTGCATCAGGTCTAAGTTGCAGTTAAAGTGGCCTTGCTACTTGGCCTGTAAGATCTGGTAAACCCCATGGCATTAGATATATTAGTGGTGGAGAGAATGGCAAGTAGATTTTATGGCAAGTCCCGATAGACAAATCACAGCACAGGCAGCAAGGGCATTCCCTGTGCAGTGAGGAATTAAACCCCTTTAATTAGCTCCTGAAAAATAGCTCCTTATTTTCTGGTTCCGAGTAGAGAAGAGGTTGTGGTTGGGCAGACTGAACCCGATGGACCTGGCCATCTAAGTAGGACTGGCTTCTCAGCCAGTGTCCTCGTTCTAGATGGCAGTGCCTTGCTGCATTAGTTTTTCACCACTAGTCTGATACAAAGACAAATTTTGAAAAAATAACCTTGAACACATTAGATCAAGCTATATGAAAATTACAGCTTTTTTTGGTAGATAAAAATGATACCGGAAACTTTATATGTTTTAACCTAGTAGAAAAAGAATACAGACATTTATTCAGTACCTGATGTATGCCCAGGACATGCCTGTTTCCTCCCTTCCTCCATTCATCCCTTCCTCCCCTTCCTTATTCCCTCCCTCCCTCCCACTCTCCTCCCTTCCTTTCTTTCTTCTGTCCTTCTTTACAGTGTACTTTCTATCGTATTGTATGATTTGACACCATTATTCCTTTCTAAGCGCCTACATGCATTTGTATGTTTGAAGCATTTACTGCCTTGATTTTTGTGATTATGGTTCTTGGTTGTGATAAGAAATTGCATGGAAATCATAACCAGCCCCAATTCCCAGTGATCAGCTTGCAAATGGATAGAAAACCTTCTTTTAAGATGCCCTTCAATGTATGAGGCACATGTCAATGGGTGTTAGAAACCTGCAGGCAATAAAACAAAATGCTTAAAAATTAGTAAATAAAGGTTTGCCAGGGTTGAGCATAATTTTAGCCGAACGGCAAACATTAATAGCTTAGTTGGAAGAACAGTTGACTTTTGGTCCATTCTCCCATTTTTATCGTTAAAGTACCCAGAAGACACAGTAACACCATCTGATACCTAGAATTACAGAGTAAACTTCTATAGCACAGAAAATGCACATCAGGTGCTTGGACAGAATTGCGGGGGAAGAACTGCCCTTGTCATCTGGTAAGTTATACAAGTATGTATGCTGCTCAGTGCTAAGAACTACTTCCTTTTAAGAGAAGAGAATTGGTTTAAAGTACAGGGAATAAAAAGAAACTGTACTAATGTTTTCTCCACAAATGGTATAATAAGACCAACCCACTGATTTTAATTTAATAAATTTGGAAACATCATTAATATTTGGAAGCTATCTGATACCACAATATAAAAGTATTTTATATTTTGTCTTTCACTATACTATTTACAGAAATAACTGCAATTAATAAAAACAAAAGTGTTCTTTAAGGAGTTGAATTGATCATAGAGCCCCTTCATATTTCCAGTTTTAGCATAAGACTTCAAAAAGTAGAATTACATAAGCCAAAGATAGGGACATGAAAAAACAGCTGGCGCAAGACCTTTTATTTTACAGATGAGAAATCTGTGGCCCAGACAGGGTGATTTGTTGATGGAACCGGAACACGAATTCATGTCTCCTGACTCCCTATCCCTGTGCCTTATTTCATTACACATGTGAAACAAGATGAGAAGCACTGAGCAATCAGTGGTGGGGACCCCTTTGTAAATTGCTGTATAGGCACTCTTTTGCTCAGTGAACTTAATGTAGAGCAGGATGTACACTATGTACTAAAAATACCTGATAATTGTTGCTTGACTGATAATTATTAACTGGTTTATGACTAAAATTTTCACATAGTAAGCAGACTTCTTGGATATTATTATCTTTAAAGCAAATGTGGAATTAATTTCAAACTAAAGAGTATATTAACAAATGCACAGAATAGCAGAAAAGAGGCAGGAAGGGTTTTTAGAACAAGGAACTTAGAAGATAATGATTAATTTTTTGACATGTTTCCATATTCCTTCACCTACAAGTCGCTTGATAAAAATGACCCAAAAAGTTTTTTCCTCTGATGCTAGCTCCTCAGCTCCAAACCTTGTCATTTTATCTAGCAAAAAAGCAGCCTATTTGTACTTTTTCCTTCTGCATCAGTTTCGATTCTTTTTATGTACTTGCTTTTATCTAGGTGTCAGATTCTCTCTAAATGATAGATTGTAATCTCAGCTATAGAAAAAAAAAAGAAACTTACAAAATGGATGGATTTGATTTTAAGCGATGTGGTCTAGTCAGGTGGCAGCCACAGAGAAAAGAGCCTGTAGCGCGCTTTAGCATTACCTGTGTTTTACATTAACTCTTGGTCTCATGCACATAAAAATATTTCACAAGAATTTTCTTTGTTGTATTTGTAAAATCATTTAAGAAGTCTTTCCCCCTTAGGTCTTGGAGGATGATCCAAAACCTCTGGCAGTTTTAAAATCCAAATATAAATTGTATTCTGAAAATCAGTCGATTTCTTTCACTTCAAGGACATGGAAATTAGTTATTTACTCAATCTTTTTATCTGTTGAATATTTACTATTGCTGTGTATTAGAAGCATTGTGAATGTATAATGAATGCAACTTTCATGGAACCTATAGTTTAATGGAGGAAGCAGGAAAATAAAGAGACAATTATAACAGAGTGACAGACCTTGTCATAGGGGTAGAGAAAACATGCTAGACGGAATAAAATAGTGGCTTCTGTGAGGCAGGGACTGTGCCAAAAACATGCTTAGGTCTTGCTAAAAAGGATGCATCTGTGGCATTTATTTGAAGATCCATGCAGATCCTGTGATCCTCATTCAGTAGATCAAACTGGATTCAGACTTTCAAGTTCTTATTAACAATGTAAAATGGATCTTAAAAACAGACCTAGAAGGGAAATGCAGGATAAGCAAATTACTTAAATGACTTCCCCACTCCGATGAAGTTTCAGGAACCAGACTTAGCGAAATCTAGTTTCACATGTGATTGATTTTATTTCACGTGAGTTTGAAAGGAAAGTGGTTTGGGGCACGAGAGGGGTTGGGGGAGCTGTCTAATTCTGTTGAACCAGATTTCCCAATGTGGCTGTGTTGGAAGTTTTGTGATGGAGTTTCAGAATATCATCTTCAAATTTAAGTCTAAATTTTACATAGAAACATATTTTGTATTCATATTCAGAATAAACACAATAGCCTCAGGAATAGCCACAATTCAGTCTCTATCTTCAAGCAGATGATTGAGAAGTCATGGTTTTTACACCGGGAATATCCCAAGAAAAAACAGTGATAATAAGATTATGATCATCAGCATCAGCATCAGCCCCAGTTACTGAGACCATTCAGGCTCTCTTCCAAGTGCCTTATATGTATTAACTCTTGTAATTTGTAATTTCTCTAATAAGTATATACAGATGTTACTTATATTTTACAGATAAAAAATGAGGCCAGAGATGGTAAGTGCTTTTCCCAGTGTCACACATCTAGTAAATGGTGCAAATCTAGGTAATCTTTCTAAGGTGTCACTCGTCAGCTCAAAGTCAGGAATTTAAATACTGTATTCAGGCTTTCACAGATCTATTTTTAACAATAGGCCTATACATTCAGAGAATATTAAGAAATATCCTGTTTTCTGGAGTCTATATTAAAATTTTGGATTTAATTATTTGAGCTCATAGAACCCTATTTTCTTGATTTGTTTTTATTTAAACAACAGCCACAAGACATACACAATCAGGTATATGAGGAAATAATCATTTGATGAAATGCTGGCATATAATACTTTTCTTTTTAAAATTATTTCCCATTTATTTAGTATTTTATAGCTCAGAAAGCACAATTATTTGTGGTAATCTTATACTCTTTCCTATTACAAAATTTTAATTTGCTCCAGTATCTTGTTTTATGTTATTTTTACCCATTTTCTATCACTTCCCTCCAAATATTCCTTTCTCTTTTCTATTCCTTGGGCTTTTTATTTTTTGAAAATTTAGTGTAAGTGTTCCAAATGGGTAGTTTCTTCCATATGCCTAGTTTGGGATCTGCTCTTTGTTCTGGACCCATCATTGCTTGTGGCTGAAGGTCTGTCTCTGAGCCTGGAGGGGAGCTAGGTAAGGAGCAGGGAGACTGAGGCTTCCTACATGGGAGCACTGGCCAGGTTGCCAGGAATGTGGAGGAAAGGGCGTGGGTAGAGTGCTGGTCCACAGCAACCTGGGGCAGTGTGGCATTTCTTTAACTTGTGCCCTCAAAGCAATGTTGTTTTAAATCTTGCCTCCCACCCGTGACATCCAACATTCTGATGGCATTTCTGTTTTCCTTTCTTCTGGACAGCAAGGTTGTGACAAGTGTGTTTTGGACAATCAGGTGAAACACATTTATTAGAGGACTTCTTATTAAGATTTTATCCCAACAATTAGACCGAGAATCTTATTTGAGGGGAAAACAATAACAACAAACTTTCACTTTAAATGTGAGAACTTTAAATCAAAATCATCCTGAATGTCTTCAGATGAGACACTTGCATCCCAAAATGCCGAATTTTTTCTTTTTCTTCCTTCTTCCTCTCCTTTCTTCCCCTTCCTTCCTTTCTCCTTCTCTCCCTCCCTTTCTTTTCCTAGATCTTTTCAGTAAGAAGTAACCAGTTGTGATTTGGCTGGGAGGAGTACTCTGTAGGAGACTGGAGCCTGGGAGGATGGAGAGGTGGGGCAAGCCGCGTCTGAATCAGGTTTGCCACAGTTCCAGCCGTGGCTGTGTTCCTTTATAACTTTCACTTTCTCTGCGCTCCAGTAACACTGTTTCTTTCCCTCAACCCTCCTGGTCTGAGGATGCTCTTGGTTTCCTATGGTCAACATGGAGGTGCCTCAGATTCCAGGTTGGTTCCATTAGTTCTGTTTACTCCTGGGTAACATGCCTCTTCATTACGTTCTCAAAATTGCAGCCGAGTGTGCTCTCTGCTTCCTACTGGGACTCTCACTTCTATACAGCATAATATTAAATCCTGAATTTTCCCTAGCAAGTAACCTAGAGCTGAAGCCTCAGTGAGCTCATGATCTGAGCCCCTGCGTAGAGATGGGCAACATTTGAAGCAACTGTGGCCTAGCACATTCCAGCGATGGCCAGCTTCACAGCCTAGGATACAGGTGTCATCACTACACGAATTTCAGTCTATGTTTTAGGGTCTATTACTGCATAGACGAAGAGCAACAGTGATTGTTACTCTGGTAGGCAAAGACAGTCTGTAAAATTCTGTTTCTCCGAGAAACCACCTTCATAGGATTTCAAAATGCCGTTTTCATCTGGACCTCCTGCAAACCCTATCCTTCCTTCAAAATTCAGTTTAGCTCCTATATTCTTCAAAAAGCCTTCTTTTCACTTTTCAGTCCTTGGTGATAACCCTCTAACTTGAAGACAGTTCTTTTTGTTATTTTTTTGTATTTTTCCGTCTTCAGGCCTCACGCTGCCTTCATTCCTTTTTTTTTTTTTTTTTTTTACTGATTTTATTCTTATAGTGGTTCCAAGATGGGTGGAACTACAGATGCTCTGGTTTACACTGGGCAAGATCCTTCACAACTGTCATCATACCCATACCCACTTCCTATGCTTTAGGGTATAGAATAAATAACAATAACAACAACAGATATTTTAAAAATTAGGCGGGGGACAGTGATCTTAGGTGACTCAGCAGAAAAATATCTGAATTGTGAATAATTGAACACAGGAAGGATGCTTTTATTTTTCCTTAAATATTAGGCAACGGGTAAATACATTTAGGGAATTGTCTGTATTTTATTGTGACAAAATGGCTTTAAACATTTCCAACCTGTGCCAACCTACACTTTTTTTAACTTCTAATTCGCCCTCAAGTTAGAGTTATCTTGTTCACTCCATCATTACTAAATACATATAGGATATGCGTTCGTGAGAATAGCGGTATGCTAAACTTGTAGCTATTTAACAAATTGCTGTGACATTCACTCTGCTGGTCAAGTATTATTAGAAACTATGAAAAGATGCTAGAGAAGGATGATGTGGTCCTGTATAAAAAATGCTCCCCAACTTCACCTAAGCAAGGTCCCATCAACCACTCCTGGTGAAGATAAGTGGGTTAGATGCCTTCAAAAGGTACGTGGCAATTTGTTTCCCAAAAGGTGTTCCAAATAACAGCAATTTTAAACTATGGTAGGAAGGTTACCTGTCCAACAAACTTAGGAAATGATAGGTTAAAGGTTGAGCTCAAAGTGTGTCCTTACACTTGGATTTCTCTGAACTTCTAATGGAAGGTATGCATGACAGATGGTCGAGAGGGTGGTTAAAATGTGCTGCATTTCTCAAATATGTTTATGCCATAGAAACTCTCCTGAGACTGCTGTTTGCAGGAGTGTACCTGACAGGTCAAGTTACTCACCTCTGAGCCTGGTTACCTTCTATTTATGTTTAGAATTTATTCATGTCAACATGGTTTGAAAAATTATTCACTCAGCAGGAATTTAGGATTGTTTACTTTCTCCCTGTCTTAGTCCAGTTGGACTGCTGTAACAAAATATCATAGCCAACTGGATGGCTTCTAAACAACGGAAATTCATTTTTTACTATTATGGAGGCCGGCAGATTCAGGGCCTGGTCAGGGCCCTCCTCCTGGTGCACACGTGGCTGTCTTTCGCTGTGCCCTCACATGGTGGAAGGGGCACCTTTACAAGGGCACTAATCTCGTTATGGGAGCCCCACCCTCAGGAGATGATTGCCTCCCAAAGGGCCCCCTCCCTAATATACCATCACACTGAGGGTTAGGTTTCAACATATGAATGGGGCAGGAATACAAACATTCATTCTATGACACTCTCCTTGCTTGATACAGTGAAAGGGACCTCCATAAATTTGAGGCAAAAGCATCCTTATTAAAACCACATGCATCTATTGACAGTGTCCCATTATGCTCGGGACACTGTAATAAGAGTCCTTGACTTTAAGGGCCTCATGTTATAATTGGGAAGACCAGATCAACATAAAAAGTAATTAAATCTACAAGGTACTCTGTGCCAAGTGACAAATACCACATACCAGGTGTTCAAGTTAGGGGGTTGTCACTAGGACTAAAAGGTGAAAAAAGGCTTTTTGAAGAATTTGGGAGCCAAACTGAACTTTGAAGGAAGGAAAGGGTTTGTTGGAGGTCCAGGTGAAGAGGGCATTTTGAAATCTTAAGAGAGCGGTTTCTCAGAGAAACAGAATTTTACAGAGATTGTCTTTCCTATCAGAGTAATAATCAGCTGGTGTTCTTTGTCAATGTAGATTGAATATCTTTGTCTTTAAAAAAGATGTAAAGGAAAGGATTCACCTGAGGAATTACAGATATCACTCACCATTTAAAGAGCTCATTATATCAGGAAAGGTTTTAAAACATCTATAAAACTTTGAAAATAAAAGAAGTTACAGTATCTTAAAGCATTTTGGGGATCATGCCAAATCTAAATGGCTATTGGAAATCTAATACGAACTGAAGTACTTGCCGCAGAAACCACCTCTTACTGTCACCTAATTTCAAGCTTATCTACTGGGGATAGTGGAAAATCACAATCACCAAAAATTGTAGATTCTGTAATTTCCTTGCCTTTTGCAATTTTTCTTCCCCACCCCCGCTACAGGTAAGTTTTCATTTTAAAGAAATACATTTCTCTCCTTTCCAGTGGCAAAGATAAAAACCTTTCACAAGTTTCCCAAATTCACACTATATCTCGGCTATGCTAGTGTCAACTAAATCAGAGAAAGCCTGTAACGCAAGCTGTAATTATTTCTTTTCCATCTTAAGCAGTCATATAGAAGCTTATGTGGGGTCCTTTAAAGTCTACTTGTTGTTTCTGAGAATTTGATTGTATCACAAGCACTCAACTGGAGTTAAGGCACTTGAAATTACCAAACCACTTTCATTTTTTTCCCTAATTGGCCAGTTTGATTATTCATTAATAACAGCTGTTGACCCTAACCATTGAAGTCATGTGCCAGTGGTCCTTTTACTCCATTTTGGTGAATGACAAGTCAGACAACGTAACAATGTGAAAAGAGTTATTAGCCAAAGTGTAAGTCATTAATTGGAAACCAGAAAACTTTGGGCTTCTGACTGATACTACTAAACAAATACTTACCAAACATTTACAGAGTCTGAGGTACTATTAAAACTATAGCAGGGACCCAAAGATGGATGAGTAAATCATAGACCATATTTTCAAAGGTTTTATTGTCTCCTGGGCAGACCAAGAGTAACTGAGCAGCAATGAATCAATGCAGATGTTAAACAACATAAGGAATAAGGGGAAAAAACAAAGTAGGGAGTGAGAACAACTGGGGCTACCGATCAGGAAATAATCTGTGTAGTAGAGAGGAATTTAAGCTGTGTAGTTCAAAGAAAGTGAGAATTTCTATAAGAAAAAGTGGGATCCCCCATTCTTCACACCCCCACCCCTGACAACCAACAGTCTGATAGCTATTTCTGTGAGGTTTGGGGGTTTATTTTTTTATTCCGCATGTAAGTGAGATTACCCAGTATTTGTCTTTGTCTGTTTGACTTTTTTAGCATAATGCCCCCAAGGTCCATCCATGTTGTTGCAAATGACAGTATTTCCTCCTTTTGTGTGGCTGAATAACATTTGTGTTTTGCCCATGGGTATGTGTTTTCTACGTTTTGTTTTATTTTTTATTGAAGTATAGTTGACTTACAATGTTGTGTTAGTTTCTGGTGTACAGCTTAGCGATTTAGTACTACCTTTATGTATATATTCTTTTTCATTAGAGGTTATTACAAGGTATTGAATATAGTTCCCTGTGCTATACAGGAGGACCTACTATTTTGTATATTATAGTTTGTATTTGCTAATTCCTAATTACCCACCTTCCCCCTTGTGGTAACCATAAATTTGTTCTCTATGTCTGTGAGTCTGTTTCTGTTTTGTAAATAAATTCATTTGTGTTATTTTTTTAAATTTCACATATAAGTGATATCATGTGATATTTGTCTTTGTCTGACTTACTTGACTTAGTGTAATAATCTCCAGGTCCATCCATGTTGCTGCAAATGGCATTATTTCATTCTTTTTTATGTCTGAGTAGTATTTCATTGTGTGTGTGTGTGTGTGTGTGTGTGTGTGTGTGTATTTATATATATATATATATACACACACACGACATCTTCTTTATCCAGTCATCTGTCGATGGACATTTAGGTTGCTTCCATGTCTTGAATTATGTGAAGGAGGTCAAAAAACACAAACTTCCAGTTACATGATCAGTAAGTCCTGGTGATATGACATGTTGACTGTAGTTAACAATACTGCAGTGTATATTTGGAAGTTGCTAAGGGAGTAGATCTTAAAAGTTCTCATCACAAGGAAAAAACAGTTGTAAATAGGTGAGGTGATGGATGGTAACTAAACTTACGGTAGTAATCATTTTGCAATATCTATATATCAAATCATTATGTTGTAAAACTTAAACTTAGCGTTTTTTATGCTTTATGCTCTTTTTTTCTTTTTATTTTGACATTTCATTTATTTATTTAAATAATTTACTGAGGTGAAATTCACAATCTAGAAATTAACCATTTTAAAATGAACAATTCAAACTATTATTTTTTTTTTAAATGGAGGTACTGGGGAATTGAACCCAGGACCTTGTGCATGCTAAGCACGTATTCTACCACTTGAGCTATACTCCTCAATAATGACTGCTTTACTTTAGCCAGAACACTAGAAAAATCTTGTCCAGCCCCTACCCACACCAGTGAAGGCTAAGTGGGGGGCCTAGAGTTCCACTCTCTCTAGGTTTTAATGAGGGTCCTCAAATCCCTTCCTGGGGTGGTATCCGAGATGGCTGAGTAGAGAGCTGAAACTTGCATCCCCACCAAGAAGTAATGAGCCCTCCCACCACCTCCCCACCTGCCTGCTACCCCTGCCCCATGATGTCAGTAGGGAACACCTGGAGAGCCTGAACTTAAACCCTTCCCTGGCTATAATGAGGTGCCAGTCCCCTTCCCAGCTAGGGCAGTGTCTCCCCACCCTCTTCCACCCCTGCAGTGTCAGTAATGAAGCACTCCTACCTTCCCTGCCAGAGACTCATCAGTGGAGGCAAAATAAATCCAAAGCAAGCACAAGGAAGGAAATAATGAAGAGCAAAAGTCAGTAAAATAGAAAGAAAAACAATAGAGGAAATATCCATGAACTGAATGGATGTTTCTTTGCAAAGATTAATTGCAAAGAAACCGCTAGCCTTGTAAGGTTAGCAGACTTACAAGAAAGACAGACAACATAAATTAGCAACATCAGGAATGAAATGAGGCTGTCACTCCAGACCTACAGTCATCAGATGGATAATAAGGGAATATTATACACCAGACATAAAAACCAGGGCAAGTAAAGAGCTCCCCTCCAAGAGATGCTGGCACTGGAGCAAGGGTGAGGGAGAGCGTGAGGATAGTGTCTTAGGAGAGGTTTACAGTCAGCCTTCAGGTGTGTGTTTAGAGAGAAGCCTGCCCCTCAGGCTGCAGCTGTGATGATAAGCTAATAGTCCTCCGTCACAGAAAGCCTGAGCCCCTGGATCTCTTGTCTTATGCTGGGTCCTGGGCTGAGGGTAGCTGCTTAAGAACTCTTTCTTCATTGGTTACAGTCCTTTGGGATCCAGGGTCAAAAGCCCTGCTGGCCACCAGAGCCAGATGATACAGAGACATCCTTTGGCAGCAGCCACAACAATCAAGGCCCCAGACAAGCGCCTTTCTGGAGGATACCCGTGGGCTGGAGCAAGGCAGAGGGAGAGCACAAACACTGCCTCCCCCAGCCTCCGTTTCGGAGAGCACCTCTGTGGGCCCCTGGGAGTGTGCCAAAGCTCCTGGGCAAGCAAATAGGCCTCTTTCTCAGAAAGACAAGGGTGGGGGGGTTGTGTTCAGTCTGCTGTTCCTGCAGTGCCCTGAGCATGGCAGTCCAATAAGAACTTCTGATTGTTAACAGTCCCAGGAACGCAAGCCCACCTGGCCTCCAGAGCCAGGTGGTCAGGGGGCATCCCTGACTGGAATCCACAGGCACTGCATCGCTTGATGTATGCAGACCTAAAACCGAGCAAGGGCTCATGTGCCTGCGGCCAAACTCTGACAGCAGGGTGCCAAGCAAGGAAAACGGGCAGCTCAGGCTCAACAGACCTAATAAGGGAACTCGATTTCAGAGGGACTCATTTTCTGAGGCGCCCCTCCGGGAGACGCCGGCACTCTGGAATGGGGCAGATAAAGAACGCAAAGCTGGTGCTCTTTCTGGCCGGAGTGAGGCACATGGGGAGTGAAAAGTTGGCGCCCACCAAAAAAGAAGAAAATAATTTTTTAAATAAGAAAGATGGCACCCTCTGGCTTCAGCAAGGCAGAGGGAGAGGAGGAAGATGCCGCCCACCGGCTTCCGTCCCCGAAGAGTATCCAGCAGGCTCTTGTCCCTCAGCGCAAAGCAAATGACCTTCTTCCCCGTAAAGTCGGGGCACTTTTCAAAGGGCCGCTGCCGTGCTGGGCCCGGGGCGGGTAACTCTGGGTTTGGCCCTTTAAGACCGTTCCTCAGTTTGCCACACCCAGTGCGTCTTCTGCGCATGAGCCAGGTTGGTCTTCAAAGCCCGGCCTTTCGGCGGCTGGACTCTCAGGAAGCGGTCTTAGAAGTTGGCGTGTCCGTGTTGGGTACAAACCCTCGGCTCCTCAGGGACAAGCTCCAGGTTTTGAGGGCCTTCCCGGCCGTGCCGGGGGTGTGGTTTATGGTGAGAAAGTGTCTCAGCCTTTCTTACCTGCCCTGAAGTGGTTTCCCTGATGGGGAGGAGCCGTTCTCCTAGTGTTTGGTTTGTTTTCCCCGGGGAAAGTGTTTCACATGTAACTGTAAACTTGGTGTATCCGTGGGAGTTCCTGCGTTCAGGCTCTTTTCCTTCGTGGACATGTTGAACCGGAACCTCCGAACAGCTTAAGAACAAAAGGAACCAGAGCGTCTGAGTCAGCAGGCCAAGAGGAACCAAGCAGAGGTGAGAGGTGACGTGAACCTCCTTTTCTCAAAAATTTCTTTTCCTCTACTTGAATACTTAAAAAAAGTTTTATTGAGGTATAGTCAACATACAGTGTTGTGTTAGTCTCTGGTGTACAGTGAGTGTGGTACTTGAGTACTTCTAATTCTTACAGAACACTCAGGGTGAAGCCATTATGTTTCTACCGTCTTGACTTCCGTGCTCAGCTGAATTGATTTTGAGGCTGATTTAATTGTGTTTAATTGAGGCCATGTGGGGTGGGTTTCCTCGCTTGCGCGGAGGAAAGAGGGTTTATCACATGTCTAATATGGAGAAGTAGAATAGCCTTTACGGATCGTTGCAAGGAATATACCTGCCTTTCACAAAAACCATTCAGGTCTTTGTTTCGAAGAGATTCCAAGTTTTCTTTTCCTGACTGTATATAACTCAGGCACAGAAACAGAAACTTCTTTTTCTTTCCCTTTGTGGTTACTAGCTTTTCAAACTTTTTGGTAACAGCTGAATTCAGGTTGGATTACAGGTGATCAAGAGAAAGACTAAAAGAACTTAGGAAAATTGAGAAATCTAGGAGGTGTCATTATTTTTACTTGTCAGTCTTTGCTCACTCTCAACTAATATTATTTTCAAGCTGAAATAAAGTGAAAGATGTGATTATTGTAAAGATTTAGAAAATACTGAAGTGTCTAGAACCATTCTCATTTTCACCTTTAAACTCTGAGTGATATGCATATTAAGAGCAATTCCGTGGTTTGGTGAGTCAGCTGGTGGCTGGTCACAAGTGATTGCCACGACTCAACCTGTAAATTTCCTCTGACGTTTTCCGCTAGTTTTGCTTAGATAGGATATGAGGAATATAAAGCAATAGAACTAAAATAGAATGGAAGGTAGCCAGGCTATTCTAGTGTAAGAATCAGCTCATTTACTGTGAATAGTATCTGAGAACATTTGCTTACATATTACTTCAAAAGCCAAAATTGCATCACATATTGAATACATGGGACTAGTAACAGTAGTATAGGTTTTTAAAGAGCCTACAATAAATGTCTATATTTCAATCAGAAAAATATATTGAAAATGTTTTATCTATAAAAGTTGTATCTTGCAGAACCACATTTTTTCTCTATTTGCTCATTTCCGTATTAATCAGAGCCTTTGATGTATCAGCATATAGGATGTTTGAATGCATGAGTGAAAAACATGTTCAGGGTGGGCAGAGAGATGGTTGAATTTGGGAGTGGCTTCCTAGGAAAATCATTTTCTCATTCTAGAATCAGAAATAGTCATGTTTCTAATATATTGCTATACTCAGACACAGACTAGGTATATCGACTTTGGAACCATGTTTCACATTTTACTGTCATTTGTTGTAACAATTATTGTAAAGATAAGAATTTTATTTCTCTCTCACCCTTTCAAGTGTGTCCTATGTACAGAATTAGAGTTTCCCAAGACAAGGCCTATTGGAATGCATTGTTTGTTTCTCTGCTTTTTAGTAGAGGGTTATTTTTTTGCCAAACTGCAATAATACGTAATTTTTATGTATACCCATGTCAAATAATGCAGTGAGTTGGTTACCTAAAATAATTAGTAAAATGTGAGACCTTTAGCTACAATTTGGGAGACTCGTCAAAGGACAGGACTATGTTTATTAGAATCCTATAACCTTACACTTGTAAGAACTCCAGAGTTGTCTTTGGGTCCGGAGCGTTTGATTGTTGGATGACAGTTAATGTAGAAGTCCACATCTCTGTGTCAATTTTTTACTAAAATAATCTCCAAACTTTAAAATAGACAATAAAGAAAGGCGAAAGAACTTAAGTTATTTTATGAAGGAAAGAGAAATATGAGCGAACATTAATTGATCTCAAGTAAACTAGTGATATAAGTAGTTTCTACTTCCATTAAGGAAATGATGATCGTATAATTTGTGATCCACACTTGGGTAATTTTGCAAGTGAATGGGGCCTGTTAACAATTAAACATGAAAAAATAGGCAAAAAGGAAGATGGATAGTGACCCTAAGAATGATTCGTTCATTGACTAATTCAACAGGCACTCTACTAAATACTTGGGGGGAAAAATGAAGAATACATTATCCTTATTCTCAAAAAGATCAAGGCCGAGCGAGTGGAATGTGTCTGTTTTTGTTATGAATTAAGATAAAACTCTTTTTAGGGAGTACAGAGGAGAGACTTCTATCTGTAGTGAGGATGCTGAAAGATGCTGTTAAGCCTTTAAAAATCCATAGTGTTGAGAATAATGAGCTCTCACTCCCTTTTGACAGCTGGGCTCATGCTATTTAAGTAGCCAATAGCAGACCTGAGGCTAAAGTATATGATCCCTGAGTTCCATTCTAAAACTTTCCATCCCACTCCATTACTCTTATAGGAGTTACCAGAGGGAAAGGGGCATAAGAAAATGCTTGAGATTTACTTTACGTGTCTCTAGAGACAAAAGATAACGTGAAGCTTCTTTGTGATTTAATATCCTTGCATTGAAAGAGGAGGTCTCAAAACCCAAATTAGTCACTTTTAACCTTAGGACTCAAACTATTATACATTTTGCTCTTTTAATGCTTTGAGATACCTAGTAGTTTCTTTATTTTTTTTCTTTATTTTTTCTTTTCTGTTTTTTAATTTTAATTTTTATTGTTTAGGAAGGCTGTCTGAGATAAGATTTTCCTTGCAAGTTGAATCTCATGATAGGAGGAATTGATTTGAGGAATTATTATCCTCTAGGATGACTGGGCCTGCACCACATTCTAAAGGGAATTTTATTGTGTCCAAGTATAGCATAAGCAGATCCCACTGTGTATACGTATCAACTCAACCGAAGTCCGTTTTGAAACTTTCTCAGATGTCAATGCTGTATTATATTCTGGAAACATACTTGTTAGCTGGGTATGGTGCTAGTCGATAACATCTGGGCTGAGCCTGCCCACGTGTAGACACACAGTTAAGCACACATTACATTGTCAAGCTTCTCTGCCATTTGTTGCTTCTCCAGTGCTACTCATTTCGTTATTCATTTGTTTGATTTTTTTTGACTCAATTCCCAACATAGGGCCATGAAATCAAACAGGAGTATCTGAAACTTAATATCACTCCTTGTTTTGATTTTAGTCTGAAAATTATGTTTTTATGTGTTTATTTTGGAGATGAAATTTTAAAGATAGAAAATGGTAATTATAAGAAAAAGAGTAAAAGGTGCTCTCTTTGAGGCAGAAAGTGCAGCACTTAGAACAAGACAATGGCCTCCATTCTCTGACTGACAGGTGGATATCACATTAGATGAAAATGATAAAGGATTTAGTGGACTGAAGAATCACTTCCTCTTGACAGTGCCCTGACCCTTGACCTCTGGCCTAACTCTTGTTGGCTTCACTAACACAGGGTAATTGTCACAGGTGTAGGATAAAAGACATCTCCACAGAAGCTACCAACAGTCCAAGATTTATTTCTTTTGATGGCCACACATGTACTGTTGAGATAAACCATAAGTTCTGACCTTCGCTGACCTGTAAGGACATGAACATTTACCCACAAGAAAGCAACATTCCAAATACAGGGAGCTTTCTTTACTCTTGGGCTTGAGGATCACGATCGTAATAGGGAGGGTACATGCATCCAGGCAAACTGATGGTAAATATGTTGTTGTCATTACCCGGAAAACATGTCAACACACAGAATTGTGATACGGATCTAATAAAGGATGCTCTATCCACAACAGACTCCCTGAATTTTTCTAATTATTAGTAAACTCTTACTGTGTCATACACTGGAAGTGTGTCCTGTTCTGAAATGATTCTTTTGTGTTTATATGCTAATCACTTTCTTCAAAGGAAATCGGTTCTTTGAGTTTCATTTAAATGTTCTGAAGGTAGTAGCTTTAAGAGTACTTAGGGATGATGCAGTAACAATTGTGGTTTCTTATGAAAGTGAATGCTTTCTCCTATGTGAGAATGTATTGTATCCTCCTTTTTTAGGAACACGAGGAAGAAATTCAGAAAGCACAGTGAAGCACAATGAGTTATGCAAATCCATATTATAACCGGAGAATATTACAAGGGAAAACCAAACGACTATAAAGTGAAGTCAGTATAGTCACAGACCCATGATTTTAAAAAACTGCTTGAGAATGAACATTGCTGGTAAAATGAAAATGACTTCACATTTCATTAAAATGAAGTCAAAGCAGGAACCTGGCAGTGTTTTCAGAATGTTTTATCTTGAAGGAAACAGTCAACTTTTCAGACACTTGGCACAATAAAGAGGTGTATCTCATTCTCCTGTTTATTCAGAGGTGTAATACTAGAATCATCCCAATGTTTGTTACTCAATATGAAGAAAGCAGAACAATTTCCTCTCCATAATAGATGTCCAGGATCCGGTTTCTATTGAAAACTATGTAAAAGGCGTAAATCACCTTTAAATTCATTGAGGGTTCTTATTCAGGTCATAGGTTTTGCCCTTCAGCAGTTTTCTTACCCACAGCATGCTTTGATGATATAAAATTATTTATAAGCTTTAAGTTAGTCAGTTGAAGAAAATGCAAGGATTTTGTTTATCTTAAAGTGATACTATAGGTAAACTACTTCAGTTGGTTCAGTAAAGGTGTAGCAAGACTCATCTGTTTCCAAAATATGACACTTTTTATTAAATCATGAAAGGAAGGGATTACAATCATGTGACTTATTGTCATGCATACTTGCTATAACAGTAATGCCTTCTTCCCAGACGACCATCTTTTCAGATGTGATGAGATCATCAGGTAACAGTGCAGGACATGAAGGCTTAGCACACTGTGTTGTTAGCACATTAAAAAAAGAAATTGCTGGGATAATTAACAACTACCTATTTGTCTGTGGGATGCATTCATTATGGCTCTACAAATTGGAGGTCTCCAAAATCTGTGCAATAAAATTTACTCTTTGTTCAGGAAGTTCCCCTTGGATTTGGGGAAAATTCTGGTTTGCTGTGTCTATTGTAATTGTGACAGGCAGTTGACATGTCTCATAGTCTAAATGTAGTGGCAAGCAGGGGGTGGCACAATGATGAAAAACTGCCATTCATTCTTGTGCAAAGGAAAGGTGTTTCTTAGCATATTCCAACCTATGTTCAGACTAGAGTTGGGTCTCTGGGGTTGAAGGTCAAATCTGTGAGGTCAAAGCTATTTCTTGTCAATCTTCGTTCACTAATGACACATGAATTGGAAATTAGAACAAAGTACGTAAAACGAATAGCCAGAAGGTGAGTGTCTGTTTTATTACTCAGAAGAGCTGGGAAATCTGGCCAATTGTTGCCCTATGTGGCTTGAATGACAGTTGTTAAGTTGAAAAAGGGACAGTGTGATGGGAATGCCACTTTAAATCTCAATTACCTCCTCCACTCCAATC